>NW_022145594.1:52036851-52177839 GCF_000002235.5 Strongylocentrotus purpuratus
TGAAGAAGGGATGGCAAAGTCATGACACATTCCTAAACTTTGCTTTTATTGATTTAATTCATTCATAGTTGATTTAACATATTACCCTGAGGGAAATGTAATACCTGAACTACAGCCACATTAATATCGCCTAAAGCCTGATATGCTTAGTATTGCAATCTATCTTTCAGATATTCATACATTTAATCAGAATAGTATACATTTGTGCCGCGGCAGGACTTGAACCTCTGACCTTGTGATCCACATATCAACTCGACCACGACACCTCTAACCAATCAAACTCCACAATTCAGTTATAGGCTCTCTTAAACCTCACTGATAATGATAAACAAGTAATTAAATCTGTTTTTTGATGGTAAAAATAACAATTCAAGGAATTTGTAATGATGAGATTGTTGGTTCCATCAATAAAAACTTTGGACTCCATCTCTTCTCCTTCTGCAAGTGATGTCATATTGAAACGATGAAATCTGTTTGCTCTAAGACATTGTTATCAAGGCTTGACCTAAAAACAGAAACTCCTCGAAAGTGATCCCAACAAGACAATGAGATCCCTGATGCTCATTAACATACATCAATGAGGTCTAATCTATCACAACCATTTCAATTTCCACAGACACACAACAGGGAAGCTATTTGGGAGGGTTTATAATTGTAGTTATCATTATATGTATGACGTCTATATGACCAAGTAGTACTTTAGGGGCAGTCACTGTTCCAAAATGACCAACCTAGCACCTGTACCATCTTGATACTGGTGAGAAACCTTTCTCTCACATTCCCTGAACATACCCCCTCGAGAGGTTTGTCATTGCTTCCACCGCCATAGCCATTCTGTCATCCTCTAAACCAGGATAACGGTTTCTCATTTCCTCTTCACTGCTCTTCTCCTTCTCTGTAGATTGAGGTGAAAGGTCATAACGAGGTTTCTTGGGAGTTCTTTCTCCACTGCTACTCTCATCCTCCTCATCAACACTCCTTAGCTGCTCAATGGGGAAGAAAGCAGTCTGGTGATCATTTCTCACAGTACCCTGGTTCATTTCATGATGGTATTGCACTTGTGAGAGGGGTTGTCCACCATTCTCCAATGTCACCTTCGACCCAGGCTTTCTCATAAACTGGATGTTCTTAGTGACGGGAGTGCTCCTAATAACCTCCTTCCCGTGTGAACCAAGCTGTATGATGTCATACAAGCTTGTCTCACCCGGCTCAGCTGATTGAATCCTGCCTTCGCTATCAGCTGATAGAATCCTGCCTTCGCTATCACCTGATTCAATCCTTCCTTCGCGATCACCTGATTGGATCCTTCCCTCGCGATCACCTGACTGGATCCTTCCTTCGCGATCACCTGATTGAATCCTTCCCTCGCGATCACCTGATTGAATTCTTCCCTCGCGATCACCTGATTGGATCCTTCCCTCGCTATCACCGATAGAATCATTCAAATCTTCCACGTCAAAGACTCTCCTAGTAGATCCCTCAGGATTCTTAAGATCCAGCGTACAATCCACAATGATTATTGGTCCCTGAGCACCCTCTAGATACTGCACCTGACTCGGCTCAAAGTCTACCTTCTCAGGAGAACTGGTCTTTCGTTGCTTGGTGCTTAGTTTCCTTGGTGATTTGCGTTTCTTTGATGACTAAACAGAGGAAAATGAAAGGGGAAGTTAAGTGAGGTAAATGGCAGGGGAGAAATACTCTTTAAAGTCTAAACTTTCAATATTAGCCACATCACTTAATGATAGGACATACCAGGCAAACTTTTGATATACCGGTAGCCATGTGATGTTTCGATGTCGAATGTAGTATTTTGATATCTTATTTCATTGGTTCACAAAACTTCACATCACAGCATTCTGCATTATCCTTTGGAATTCTTTTAGGAGTAGGGACATTTTTACTTGCAATTCTTTTTACATTTTGATTTGGGTGTAATAGTGTGTTCAGACCATATTTTAGGTCATAACATCTGATTTCATACAATCATAGTCGGTGCATCCTAGTTAAGTTTGGTCCTGATAGAATACATGTGCAACTCATCATCACTTGATAGTTTTACTTGTGCTGTCCCAAAACTCTAGAATAATTTACCATTTGAAGTCAGGAAATCACCATCTGTAAATATATATTTAAATAAAAACTGAAAGCACATCTTTTCAATTAATTGTAAATCTAAGCATATTAGGACCTCTTGTAGCGCAGTAGAATATGTACTTAATGTTGGATAGTTTCTGCACTCTATAAATGTATTAAGCAAATAACTACCGTTGGTGAAGGTGATGGGACAAACTATCACTTCCGAGGCGATCTGGATGTAGCTATCTTTCTGAAGCGAAGCTTAGGAAAGATAGCGTATACATTTTGATCGACGAGGAAGTGATAGTTTGCCATCGCCTGAAACCAAAAGGTGATTATTTGCTTTATATTCCACATCTAAAACAATTTAACTACAAAAAGAAAAGGACGTGTATGCTTCTACATAAAAGACAACATGCCAAAATTCACACCAAACAAGTTAAACAGTAGTTTAACCCAACCCCTTGAGGGTACGGTGCGCGCATGTGTTTGTTTTAATTGCGCTCATTGGTAATGCGCGCTTAATTCCACCTGTTTTAGTGCGCTTTTGGATAATCTTCAGTGAAAGTGTGTTGCCCTTTGTAGATAGTACCTCTATCTTCAGTGAAAGTGTGTTGCACTGTGTAGATAGTAGTACTATCTACACAGTGTAATGAACTTTTTGCTTCTCCCATCAATAATGGGCAATCTATCTTTCATCACGTGATTTACTTTTGACCAATCGTAGAGCAAGATTCTTAGTATGTGGAATATAATATTATTATAGTTGAAAGGGAGGTAAAGATATGTACAAATAAATGAATGAATTCCTTTGTGGCTCTGAGCAGACGACCTTAAACTCACCTTTCCCTTCTCAGCTTTCTGACTGCTAGACGACTGGGCTCTGCCATGTTCTTCCTCTTGGATAGTCATTAGGGGTGTGGTGATGGGCGTGGCAGTGGGGTGGGCAGTGGGCGGGGCAGTGGGTGGGGCAGTGGGCGGGGCATTGGTGGTAGTATCTTGTAGGATCTGTTGAGTTAGCTCAATGCTCTCGTATCTTACCGTCTGTAGTCTCAAGAAACCATCTTCATGCTCTTTATACCTGCATGTCAACATTCAAAAAGACAACTCAACAGGTTACTTCTAGGAAGGACTAAACTGACATATCACTTTGCCTTATACTGAACTTCACATGTGCCATTTCATGTACAAATTATCTTAAAGCCCCACTGTCCTACTTGTAGCTACTTGCTCCCTCTGTATAGAAAACTTCCCAAATCGGTGCCTGTTGGTCCCCCATGATCCTCTTTTTCTTATGTTAGTTGAGAGCTGAGTTAATGAGATAGCCACCTGTCAGTGACCTCGCTGTGTGGTCTAATCCCTTCTGGCCCAGTAGTATTAACGGTCTTTAAAACAGCCTTTTCAATTAAAGCTTTATAGCCATTCAGAGAATTGTTTTAAAACAGCCTTTCAGATTCAAGGTTAGCAATTTGGGGGATTGTTTCATAGTCAAAGCGGGCTCAAATATTTTCCACAGGAATAAACCTGGCTTGTAAATTCATGTACCAATTTTTGTTTCAAGGAGGACTAAATAAATGAGACTTTGTCTAAGTTCAAATAGTTGAAGATCATGTGATCTTTGACCTTTAAAACGAAAAACTAATCAGAATCAAGTACCTAAATCAGACATGACTTGAATCAATGTTTATCTTAAAAGTGATTGGCAGGGATATGACAGTATAAAAAATAGAATCTGACCTGAATCTGACGTGACCTGAAGGCCATTTGAAGCGATGTTTGTCTTTGAGATGATTGGTTAAGACATGACCTCTTGAGAACTTGGACTGACAGACATGACACATGTAACGCTTCTCATCCACGTCCTGTATAAAGCAAAGAACAAAATTGAAGAGACACAGGTAAGAATACAATGGTAATAAGAACAAATATCATAATATCTACAAGTAATAGACCGATTGGGACTGCCTCAATGTACTGTCACATGCTTGATGCTGACAGGCATACTATGTGATCTTGTGCAAAGTATGCTGAAGACAACTTCATATCAAATGAATTATTCATGGTCCTTAGGATAGGTTCAAATATGTTGCGTTTTTGGTAAAAATCTAAATGTTTAGTGTCTTTGCTGTGAAGGTACAATTCTCAATGTCAAAGGAATAATAATAATATTGCGCTTTTATATAGCGCCCAATACATCGAAACAACAATGTGTCTACGCACTTTACATATTTATTATTACCCCGGTCATCAGATTCAGGCTTACCCATACACAATGTATGCATGTAGTCTTCACTCCCTGTGGAGCATTCCAGCCAGTCGCCATTTTACAAGCGCACACTTGCTCATCCAACAACATTAACTTCGCATCCTACCACGTACTCATTTAACACTTGGGTGGAGAGTGGCAAATGTAGATTAACGTCTTGCCAAAGGACATTAGTGCTGCAGCGGAACTCAAAGCCCTTACCTTGTGATCTGCAGTCGGGTGACTAATCCACTAGACCACAACACCTCTACCAGTAAGGAATGACAACTTCTGAAATGTGTTTTGAGTGTGCTGAGTGTCTTTGCTGTGAAGGTACAATTCTCAATGTCACAGGAATACTTACTGAATGACACCTCCTGAAATGAGTTCTCAGTGTACTGAGTGTCTTTGCTGTGAAGGTACAGCTCTCAATGTCACAGGAATACTTACTAAATGACACCTTCTGAAATGTGTTCTGAGTGTACTGAGTGTCTTTGCTGTGAACGTACAGCTCTCAATGTCACATGAATACTAACTAAATGACACCTTCTAAAATGTGTTCTGAGTGAACTGATTGTCTTTGCTGTGAACGTACAGCTCTCAATGTCACAGGAATACTAACTGAATGACACCTTCTAAAATGTGTTCTGAGTCTTTGCTGTGAAGGTACAGCTCTAAACATCACAGGAATACTAACTGAATGACACCTTCTAAAATGTGTTCTGAGTGTCTTTGCTGTGAAGGTACAGCTCTAAACATCACAGGAATACTTACTGAATGACACCTTCTGAAATGTGTTCTGAGTGTGCTAAGTGTCTTTGCTGTGAAGGTACAGCTCTCAATGTCACAGGAATACGCATCCCCAGCATTATGGCTCTCCATGTGTCGCCTCATATCTGTCCTAGTCTTGGCTCTGTCAAGATCAAAAGGGAAATATTCAAGTTCAAAGGTCATCATAACACAGGAACTATACCATCATTACAAGAAGCACCTAATCAAAGTAGCAGAGCAAGAGAGAGATATATGTACAGATGAAAAACTATGACATATATTTCAATTATTGAAGAAAAGAAAATAACTGTCATTTAGCATACCGTAAATAACGTTGTATAAACCGCCCTCGTGTATTAACCGCACCCCTCTTTTTCGCCCTTAAAAAAAAAAAAAAAAAAAAAATTTTTTTTTTTTTTTTTTTTTTTGCCGAGATTTTTTTTTTTTTTGTGTAAGATCATTACGGTACTGTAAATTAAAAAACAGTAGGGACCTAGGATAGAACCTTGTGGTACACCATGTAATAGAAGAAAAATTGGAGGAATTATTATTATAAACTACATATTGAGATCTATCAGAAAGATTACATTCAAACCAAGATGACAGACAAATTTGAGTGTTGTTCTAGTTTCCGAGTGGTGAGTCAACACACCGATTACCGAGCTGGGAGACATTGCCAGGCATAGCGCCAGGTGGAGGGGCATAAATTGAAACTTTAAAAAAAAAAAAAAAAAAAAAATTTTTTTTTTTTTTTTTTTTGGTGTACCGTGTATAAACCGCACCCCCGACTTTGAAATTTTTTCGGCGGCAAAAAAGTGCGGTTTATACACCGTTATATACGGTAATTCAAAGCCAAAAGTTTGATTTCCTCCAAAATATCAAAATAGAAAGTATTCCAGCATTTGATCGTTTGTGACTAGATAATATATAAAACAGAGTCACTACTACTATGACATATCACAGTCTTTTCTACACCATACAAGTAATCTGAAAGGAAATCAATCGCCCTAGAAATGAAAACAAGAGCTAATTTATTTTAAATAAAATTAAAAATCCTTATTTTTCGCCCAGTAATGAAGCAAGCACTGTACATTTTTTAAATGAAAATGGTCTGCATTATCCCTGGAGATGGGAAATAATTTAAAAACACTAAATCTAATTCATTCTTGTTCCTCTTCACCCCTTGGATTCAGAAGAGCGTTAAATCATTTAACCCAGAGTTATCACCCTTCCTCCTCCTCCAAACAAGATGATATAAACACATAGAAAGACTTGAGGAGGCGTGATAGCTCAGTCGGTAGAGCAGTGGTCTTGTTATCCGGTGACCCGGGTTCGAAACCAAGTCGATGCGCTAGTGCCCTTTGGTAAGGCATTAATCCTCATTACCAGGTCCATCAGAGAGGACCTAAAGCCAACGGCCGTCTGGTTGCTTACTTACAAGCATTTATGCTTTCTTAGCTGTCAGGTAACATAACCACCACTATCACTACCTATCACTACCTAAAAAGGGCGTTAACCCATATGATTTAACACAGAGTTATCACCCTTCCTCCTCCTCCAAACATGATGATATAAATTATATATAAAGACTTACGCATGGTCGCAGAGTTCACAGGTGAAAGGTCGATCTGAGGAATGTCTCCATTGGATATGCTTCTTCAACACAGATGGCGCTGGACACGTCATGTCACAGAAAGGACACTTGTAGTGATTCACTATAAAACAAAAGAAATACAAATATTACAATACAAAGAATGACAATGGATGGATAGTGACTAGTTCTTGTGTCTCACATTAGGCCTAAAAAAAAAGATGATGTATTGCCCTTTGCGACCGACCCCAAAATATTGAAATGTAAAGTCGGCTTAAAAAATAATAAAAAAGGTAACGGTTTTTGAGAGAAAAAAAGTATTAAAGCATTAAAAACTGAATAGTATCAGCCCAAAATGGGAGTAAAAAATATTTAAAAATTAAAAAAAAAAAATCTGACCAATTGACCCACGTTTTGGCACCCAAAGGACAATACAACATCTTTTTTGTTTAGGCCTGAGGATAACACACATGTCTATATGCTTTAGAAATGCCTATTTGAGCTTTGGTTTGATCAGCATCCATTCAGCATGAAGTTGTTTATATCATCAGGTCAGAGCCAGAAGGGTGTTAACTCTGTGTTCAATTATATGCCCTTCTGGTTCCAAACAGACGATATGTTTCATTTGATCTTTTTAATTAACTGTACCATAAATCTAAGCATATCAGGAGCTCTTGTAGCGCAGTAGAATATATACCTAATGTTGGATAGTTTCTGTGCTCTCTAAATGTACTATTATTATTATTATTATTATTATTATTATCATCATCAATCTTATTGAAGATAAGCTTGAGTTCTGGTAATGATAGCAAATAAATTCTCACAGAATCAAACAAATAACTTGTGCCAAACGATTTTGGTAGAAAATGTATAGGGGCTGAGTAATGAGCATACATGTAGGTGGATAAGGAAATCAAGGTAAGTAGGCCCAACACCATGTGCTTAACACAGGTCACACTACCGGTATGTGCAAATGAGAGTTGTTGTTAATATTGAAGATGATTTCCGGCATGTTTATGTGAGTTTGTTTTTACTTTTACTGGTTCAAACAATCAATCACCTGCAGGATAAACAATCCATAATGAATTATAGCCATGTTCTCTCGACATATGATTCCAATACCAGAGCCCAAGATGAGCGTTAAATTTGATTAATATTGCACTATGATTACACTATGAATACAAACAATAAAGAATGGCTACTTAGGATAAGAGGAGGTCAGTCTTACCATGATGTCTCATGTGATCTCTCAGCAATCTCTCAGAAGCAAAGACCTTGGAACAATGTGAACACTGGTAGTTGGGCTCTGAAATAAAAACAGGTGCAGTGTCAGCCATAGTCATTGCCTTTACTCATGAAAGGATATGATAGAATAAGTCATCATCATCATCCCCATCATAGTCACTATCATAAACATAAACACCACCATCATCACTCTCATCATCATCACTCCCATCATCACCATCATCATCATCATCATCATCATTATCATCATCATAATCATCATCCTCATTATCATCATCGTCATCATCATAGTCACTATCATAAACATAAACATCACCATCATCACTCTCATCATCATCACTCCCATCATCATCATCATCATCATCATCATCATCATTATCATCATCATAATCATCATCCTCATTATCATCATCATCATCATCATAGTCACTATCATAAACATAAACATCACCATCATCACTCCCATCATCATCATCATCATCATCATCATCATCATTATCATCATCATAATCATCATCCTCATTATCATCATCATCATCATCATAGTCACTATCATAAACATAAACATCATCACCATCATCATCATCATCACTCCCATCATCACCATCATCATCATCCTCATTATCATCATCATCATCATCATAGTCACTATCATAAACATAAACATCATCACCATCATCATCATCATCATCACTCCCATCATCACCATCATCATCATCATCATCATCATCATCATTATCATCATCATAATCATCATCCTCATTATCATCATCATCATCATCATAGTCACTATCATAAACATAAACATCACCATCATCACTCTCATCATCCTCACTCCCATCATCACCATCAGCAGCAGCATCATCATAATCATCATCACTCTCATCATCACCATCCTCATCATAGTCACTATCATAAACATCATCCTCATCATCATCATAGTCACTATCATAAACATAAACATTGCCATCAACACTCTCATCATCATCATCATCATCACTAATTATTCCAATCACTGTTCATCATTATGAAGAAGAACCAAGAATGAATATTTACCATCTAGTATACCCTGTCGATGAATATGATCAAAGAACTTAGTTCTGTTGCTGAAGAGACCACCACACTGACTGCAACCAAACCGCTTCTCTTGGGAGTGACATCGAAGATGGTCTCGAAGCTTGTATTTATCCTTCGTCTTCACTTGACATTCTGAGAAAATAAATCAAGTCAAATTGATTCCAAATTAAATGAAAAGCAGCAATGTACAGTTGAACCTGTCTGTAGGGACTGCCCAAGATAAACACAAAAAGTGGTCTTTGTAGGCAGGTGGTCCTTGTAGACAGGTTCTTTAGTACATGTGGTGGTGGTTATTTTACCTGACTGCTAAGAAAGCATAAATGCTTGTTAGTAAGCAACCAGACGGCCAACTGCTTTAGGTCCTCCCCGAGGGACCTGGTAATGAGGATTAATGCCTTACCAAAGGGCACTAGCGCATGGACTTGGTTTCGAAACCTGGGTCACCGGATTACGAGACCACTGCTCTACCAACTGAGCTATTGCGCCTTTTAAATGAGAAACCATTTTCAAGGGAAACAAAAAATGTGGTCTTCATAAACAGGTGGTCTTTGTAGACAGGTGGTCACTAAAGCAGCTTTTAACTGTATTACATTCTGAAGAATTGTTAGGTCTCAAAGCATAACAATGTTTTGCACAAAGTGACAAGAAAAGGAGGAAGGGTGAGGAAGGGTTAAACTGGCATTTGACATAGTACTCTACTTCTATTCTGCTACTTGTCAAAGCCTGTTCAGCATTTAGACATAGTATTTTTTGTTCCACCTTTCAGGCATCACATAACTGTTATAAAGTTTGGACACAAATCAAAGTGCACAGTTGAAGGAAAACTTGATATATTGCAGCCCTGTTTTTTTGTTTAAAAAATGTGGATGCTTGAGCCTCCTGAGGCCTATTCCTCGACCAGCCCTAGCCTGTTTATACTTAAAGAACAGTACTGGCTCAAGACATGTGAACACTAAGGCTCTGCATTAACTTTTCCCATTTGGGTCCAGAGTACTTTTTTGTGGTATGTGTGCACCAGACCTTATTGAAATGTAGAACATTTGGAAGTCTGGGCCCGTTGCACAAAACTGACTATTGATGGTAATCCAGGTGTCATTTGTAAGACGCACCTTTTGACCCCCGGGGATGGTGCGTCATGGTTGCGTCATGTTCCCCAAAATCGCGACGCACAGTACCGTCATGGCCGCAAAATGTCCGTCACAATACTGACCCATATGTGCGTCATAGTAAGTCACTTTACCACGTTGCGTCATTTGGTGTGTCAATGGGACCGTCACTTTCTCCAAGCAGAAGTGTTTCTCAAATGTGCGTCATTGGCTAGTCATTTTCATGAAATGGTGTGTCATATGTTTGACTCAAATGTGCGTCGATGGAATGTAATGGTGTGTCACTTTCTGTGACGGAAGGTGCGTCATGGTATCAAAATGTACGACTCACATCGGTACAATGACGCACCATTCCCGGGGGTCAAGAGGTGCGTCTTACAAATGACAAGTGCATAACTCTGCCATCAATGGTAACTACCATGGAAACTTTCATTTTGATTGGCTGTTGAGCCCTGTTACCATGGTAGTTACCATTGATGACAAAGTTAATATCAATGGTAAGTTTTATGCAACAGGGCCCTGGAGTGAAGTATCAGGGGTGTCACAGCATTGTGCGCTCTGTAAACATTGTCAGTTTCATGTTATGCCTACAGGTAGATATAAATAAACAGCAAACAAGCCTATTTTCTGACCCAAGATACAAATCCATCTTTTTGGACATATCGATCATCTTCAGAGCGAAAAGGTCGTTATCCTGTGTTAAAATCCTTCTAGCTCTGAGCATAGAGGTGTCGTGGTCGAGTCGATGTGTCACCGGACCGTGGATCATAAGGTCCATGGTTCGAGTCCCGCAGCGGCACTAATGTCCTTTGGCAAGACATTAATCAACATTTGCCACACTCGACCCAGGTGATGTAAATGTCTTCCTAATAGGATTATTTCTTGAAATGCACTGTGCATTGATAACGGCTGCTGGAGCTAAAGCTAGGGTAATAATTATGTAATTTATGTAAAGGGCACCGATATGTCTTACGACAGGAATTGTGCTATATAAGTGGTACATATTATTATTATACAGTAAGCTTGTGTTCATACCCATTTGGGTTTAAGCACACAATACAAACAAAAAAAGACCCTGTACACTACTGTAAACGCTGTTATATTTGCGTGATTCATTTTTCGCGCTGAGCGACCCCCAAAACATATTCACTGGTTATTAAATTTGTGTTACACGCAATTTAGCCCTTTCAAAACATGCATAAGAATTCATTCTTATATTTTCGCTCGTTCTAAAATTCGCGCTTGCCGATCTACATGTAAGTGCAAAATCCGCGAAAAATTAATGTACCACAAATATTTCTACTTTGACAGTATATTACCTCTCCATTTACAAGAAAGTATTCCACGCTCAGCTTCCTCCATCTGACTGTGCATCTCAACATGACAATAGAAGTAGTCTGGATTGTTCGTCACAAACTAGGGAAGAAACAACAAAGAACATCTCAACATGACAATAGAAGTACCGGTAGTCTATGAATTGTCTGCGCTGTAGTATTCCCTCACAATGCTTTATTTTTAAAGATGAGAATTGAGAAGTATGTATTGATTATAAAACAGAAATTTTATAAATGGAAAGATACTCATAAAGTCCTATCAGCTCTACTTTGGCACTTTATGCAAGCTGGTTTTGATTTGTAAAAACCCAACAATTTGGAACACTTTAGTTTTCTCGTTCTGTCTCCCTTGCTCCCTGTTGTGTCTCTCTGTTTCTCATTGAGATCTCTCCCCCCCCCCCCTCTCACTCCAGCCCCCTCTCACTCCACTTACCAACTTGACTGAAATAATGCTGAAGGCAAAATGATTATGAAGAAAAACTGTGATAACGCCATTACGCACAGTTTTTCTTCATAATCATTTTGCCTTCGGGGTAGAGTAGAAGAGATGAGATTTAGATGCAACATGCGCAGCGAGAGTTAAAATACGTCTTGCAAGATTTTCAACATGGATTTCGATTTTGACGCATAATTTCCTAAAAAGGGACCATTAAACGGAATATTTCAGTCAAGTTGGTAAGTGGAACCGATGTAGTAAAACCTTCTCCTAATTTTGAATACTCAATGCATCGGATATGCATGAGGTAAAGTGACATTTTGGGGGATTTTCGGGGCATAAAAATATGGCCTAAAATGGCCGTGGCGTTAGCAAGGGAATGTGTATAAACGGTTTCCGTCTCTAAAGAGAGAGCCGACCCTACCCCAATAAGAGGCTAACGAACGAAAGAGACGGAAAATTTGGTCTATGTCTTACCGAGCAATCCTCCCAGCTACACACAAAGGAGCTTGGGACCTCAGGGATGATGTTTCTACTATGAGGCTCCAGCTGACAGGTCTCAATCTTACACCGTTCTCTCTCTACAGTCCCAGCCCACTTAATCCGTGTATGGTACCCGTGGAATAACATGTGTCTCAGAAGCGCTGCTGAGCCCTCATTGGTGACATAGCCACAGTCTATCCATTGGCATTGGTAATCATCTGAAAATGAGAGAAATACCAGGCATGAGAGGAATCAAGATCTGACACATCTATTTTATCTGCAAAGAGCCAAATGGGCATTGATCCTATCGGGATTCGCTCACTATTCACAAGACCACTGCTATTCATGAAGACTGCTATTCATGAGGAACGCTATTCAAAAAGAGCACTGTTCATAAGGACCGCTATTCATAATCAAAGAAGAGGGTCGCTATTCATAATAGGAGAAGTGGGTAACTATTCATAATACGAAAAGAGGGTCGCTATTAACCCTCACAAAATTGAAATGAACAAAAGCAATAAAGAATTCTTTCTCTACAGCCTCATCTCCATTGTGTATAGGTCTTGCCTTTTCACTTTTCACTCATTATTAGTTTGTATATTGTAAGACATGGTTGAGTATTCTTGTTTTTTTAAAGTATCGATTGTAATAGTAAATTCAATATTTTTTGTTTTGTTATGTTAACTGATTTGTACCAAAATACTTTGTTTAGCCGTTTAAGGGTTAGGCTTGACTAGCACATGTGCTATTATCTGGCCCCTTATACCAACCAATAGTTTCTCTTAAATCATTGTATGAAATGTAAGTATTGCTGTTGGTAAATAAATCAAATCAAATCAAATTACCTGTTATAAACACTAACTTCAAATCAAGGTGTATTGAATGAATGCACCCTTCAAAACAAACAGTATTAATGACTGGTGATGCTTACCTGTATCGTTTTCATCTACATCAGCCAGACATTTCTCAATAGAGAGAGAGCCAGCAATGAATTCTTCAGCATGACTCATGAGATGTTCTGTGAAGGACTGTGTCGACATGAAAACTGAACTGCAACTATTCCACTCACATTGTAGCTGTAATTGACGCCTCTGGTTTCTGGGTATAGGAGCCATTCTGCCAAGAACTCAGTAACACCTGAGAGAACAAAATGGAGTTGATTAAAAAAAGCTAAAGTAAGAAACATGCATTTTAATCTAAAAGATCTGTGAGGCTTGATCTAAAGGAAATTATGAGCCCCCACCCCTCCCATAATGTGGCACAGACGAATCCGGGCTAACTCTGCTCAAAGACAACTCGGCCCAGCTGCAAAAACGGTCACTTTTCTCCATTTTACCGTAACCCTAACTCTAACCCTAACCATAACACTAAAACTAACCCAATATCCTGCAGCTTGATTCCCGGACTCGGACTCGGCAGAAGTCATGGCCGGGTAGCCAAGTGGGCTGAATGAATGAAGTACAAATACTCTCATCAATTATTATATCAAGTAGGTCTGTTTATAGAACATTAACTCATGAGACCATGCAAACCTATACGTTAAGATCAGCAAGCGCAAAGTTTAGAACTCGCGATGACATAAGCACGACTTCTTGTGCGTGTTTTGAACGGGCTGAATTGCGTGCAACGCGAATTTAAGAACCAGCAAATATGTTTTGGGTTCGCTCGATCAGCGTGAAAAATTAATCACACAAAAATAACAGCGTTTACAGTAATACAAACTAAACCCATTGTGGTATGTAGGGTCCATGCTAAACCTATAAACACCTACCGTATTTGCCGGCGTAGAGGCGGCAGTATTCTTGGAAGAGAAAATATCAAAAAGTCAGGGTGCGGCCTTTGCGGCGAAAGAGTAAAAAAAAAAAAAAAAACTCAGTTCAAAACCAGCACGAATTTGCACATACGGGACTACTAACGGTACAATAACTATACCACTATGGTACAGGACGTTTCCACATAGGTCTGACCTCTATCTTACCGACAATTTTTATCTCGCATTGTTGACATGAATACGAAAATAACTTCCTAAAACAACATTTGCTGCTATATCTTGATCTAAGTTTGTGCCAATGCATTGCAAAAGTAAAGGAAGGGACCGTTTAACGGAGCTGTCGCGAAGCATTGTTTTCCATTTCATGCCATTTCGCATTACACTGTACATTGTGGTAGGGGTATATCGGACACCAAATCTGCCTGCGATCACTTTTTTAGCTAAACTTCCGGTAACTTATAAGAATATTGATGAATTTGGTATCAGTTTGTAAAAAAAATAGTGTTTTACAAGAAAATTAGAGGTCTAGGTCTACGATTATTTTGTTTTGTCCGTTTTTTTTTTTTTTTTTTTTTTTCCTTTATTTGTTTTTTTTCCCCTCTTTGAAATGTCGAAGTTGGGGTGCGGCCTATGCGGCGCTGCGGCCTTATCGCCGGCAAATACGGTATTGTAATCTTCTTCTTCTTCTTCTACAGACCGCCGTTGGTGTACAGTGCTAGTAAAAGGCTCTAGACCTACAAGAATTCTTATGGGTAGGTCTATACTGCTGCAAGCACTCAGTGTTCGCTGAATTTTGCAAACTCTCTGGGAATGCGCCTTTTTACACTTTATTACGAATTATCAAATTTGCAACGCAAAAACAGAACTAGTCTAGGGTCTAGATCTAGTCTATTTTCGAGAATAAGGCTAAATAAGCATGTGTTATTTTCTCGGCTGATTGGACGGAAACGGTCCAGGCTGTCGACTTGGGTATGTACCTTATCCTTGTGGTACACACTACACCAAAGAAGAAGAAGAAGAAGAAGAAGGAGGATATCAAAACTAGTAGACTTCGTCTTCTATCCTCCCCCCGGCCCCGGCCCGGTTCGCGGCGCGGCACGGCGCGGCCGCCGAAGCTAGCTGCGCTCGGGGAGATTTTCCATTCATTCACCGATTCAGTCAACACAAATTACAGTCACACTCACAGCTACAGCATAACCCAGCACAGGCAACAGGGGGTTGTGTAGTTAATTCCGACAGTTTTAGAAGATGGGTAATTAATATTACAAATCACTGCAGCCGACGGCCTAGAAATAAATGTTTACGAATCCAATTTTACCTGTCTACCTGCTAGCTGCTAGTGCTACCAGTTTCAGTTCAGTGCAGTGTGATCTTTTTTTGCATTAGTCTTTATTAGAGCAGGGTACAATTGATCGATGAGCCAGCTAAATAAATTAGATCTAAATTTATTTGTTTTAAGTATGAGAAATTATTTATCTCCTCTGAAAATTAAATTTAAATGTTATTTAAATTCAAACCACAATAGTGGGACTGATATGTTGAAACGGGAACAATTCAAAGCTAACTCATAATCGTACGTTGCATTTGTGGCTGCGATTGAGGCTACGTGGCGATACCGCGCGTTAATCGTTTTGGATGCAGGAAGAGGTGGTCATTTGTCATCAGTGATTCATGGAGCATAAGTTTCAGCGAGGGAAAAAAACGAAGAAAGAAAACAAAAAACGGCGATAATAGACCGTATAGTTCGTTCTATTTGGTGATATGTTCTGCTGAAACTACATCTGGCTTCACTAAGCGTCAAAAGACTAAAATAAATAAAGTTATTTAAAGGAAAAAAGAAAAAAAAAAATCCATCCTTGCATGTAGCCGCCTTGTAGACTCTGAGGACTTGTACATACATCGAGGTTGGAGTGTTCTCTGAACCTGATCAGATCATCAGAACAAGTCGGTCTTCTTGAAGAGTTACTATTAAGATTCCTTTTATTTACACTGATTCCCATCAAATCTATGTAATATGTTTTGTAGTTTATATAATATATTCACATAAATAAATCAATATAATAATTATATCCTGGATATGATATTGTATAGGGTCAGAAATTGATAACAAAAGGTATAATCGTGACAGATAGGCGAGGTTATTGACCAAAATGTAAATTGTTAATGCACCTTTTTGGTCTAAGTTAATAAACTATATGATGATCAGTCTTCATTCTGTGATAGGTCACAGGTGAATTTTACCTACTTCGTTTAGTACCATTTCCCTCTGATATACTTGCATGGACTCTTATGCCGTCATTTAGGAATGTCTGTTAACCCATCTAATCTTATATAACTTGGAGGTATAATATATCAGCAAGAACAGAATTGTAAGATTTAGAAAGTTTTCTGTCATGACGTCGGTTCAGATTAACCATAATTTCATTTGGTCGTAAGAGGGCGTTTGTAGTTCGCCAGCCTAAAAGTCACGAAATTTGAAATGTTTTGTGGACAGTGATTCCATCAGTAATCCCCGACAATCGAGACAAGCCCAATGTTGTAAGTACTATAAAGCTGTTATTTGTATAAATCAATCTTTAATTGTTTGTATGAGGCCAAAAATGGCACAAGATATAAATCTAGTTTTCTGTAATTTTAAGATGAAAAGTACGTTAAAATGTTGTCTGTGCATATGTAGCACCACATATAGACAAACGTAGGATAACGTGTGTGAATGCACAATTTGTGCATATATCAGTTTGTGTTGAGGATAATCTAGATTTGTGTGTAGTGAGTGATGATAATTGACATGAAACAAGAGTATGAATTGTTTTCCTTGGTTATAAAGAATGTCAAGGGTGTAGAAGCAAATAGGAATTTAGTTCAGGAACCAAGTAAAGAGTGTAAGATAGAGGCAGGAAATAAGGCTGGTCGAGGGTTTATTTGTGTATGACGTTAACCTACAAGATAGAGAGGTATGATTTGTAAGGGTTATATTTGTAAACAAAGGTAGAATTTGAGACAGTTCATTAGAATAAGATAAATGAGGCAGTTATACAGTTTGTGTTTGCACAAGTGAGCTTTACTCACATAGTTTATTCTTGAAGGTTTTCTTTACTCAGTTATGCATATTAAGGTCATTTATGGCAAGCTAGTTGTGCGATACAATAGATGTTTGTTTATTCATGTGAATTTGTACACATGCTTATGATTGCTTGTTTGTTTTATTGATATTACAGATGAACTGCATTTTATGCACGTATCTCAACTTGGATGTCGTCCTTTCTTTAAGCCTACTGTTGGGGTCACTTCAGCAGAATTTAACGTCACACAAAGTTCATAACAGCTTTAGCATTCGTCACCATGAGTCAAGTAGGTGTTGATGATGTCAATCCAGAGGATTCTGCAAGTCAGGTTGGGAAGAGTTCCACCACGTCATCTGGACTTAGGACCAGGGCCAAGAGGGCTGCAATAGCAGCAGAATTAGCAGTTCTCCAGGAAGAACAAGAGATAGAACTCGAAGAAATACGCCTTAAGCAAAGGAAGGCTAAGTTACTCTTACGTGCCAAGCTCAGCGCAGCAGAGGCAGAAGAAGACGTGTATGAGCAACACAGGAGTGGCAGTAAGGTGTCGAGTATAGGGAATAGGAGTTCCAGTCAGCAGAATGTCAAGCAGGTGCATGAAAGTGCAGAGCATGCTACGGAACATCATCATCATGTCAGCAATCATGATGTCAAGGAACCTGCGCTCCTACAAGAGACTATTCCTTTTCCAGCTCAGCAAATGGCTTCATCTCCCATTTCAGGTCAAGCTTATCAACCACGAGACGACCGAGAATTTTATCTGCAGACCCAAGTTCAGCAACAACGATGGTTGGAAGCTATCAGTCTGGCTAATGTAGAGATGATGAAGTTTGATGGGAGTCCTTTGCACTTCCATGAATTTATGATGTCGTTCGACAACTTAATTGGTCGATCTTCACTCGATAGTGGGACAAAACTTATGAAGTTATATCATTGCTGTGAAGGAGAAGTTAAGGGCATCATACAGTGCTGTATGGTCATGGAACCACTGTATGGGTACCAACGAGCCAGAGAGCTGTTGGTGGAACGCTTTGGCAGCAAGTACAAGATAGGAGAAGCCTGGATCAAACGTATAACCACTGGTCCAATCTGCCATGCGAATGACCGGAAGGGGCTGCAGAAGTTTGCAGATGAGTTGAAGATCAGCATGGAAACTCTTCGAGCAATGGATCTACTGCAGGAAATTAGTAGCCAGAGAGAGTTGCTGAAGGTGGCTGAGAGACTTCCATATTACCTTAAAGGTAGATGGTTAAAGTTGGTGAGAGACATCAGACAGCAGGAGCGTTCTCCCGATATCTCGGACATGGCAAGGTTTGTCTCCAACGCTGCTGAGGAAGCCAATGATCCTGTCTTTGGAGATCTGACAGCAACAACAAAAAGAGTTGAAACTTCAAACCCAGCTTTCAACAAGAAGAGTACAAGAAGTAACTACATGTACGCTACAGAGGTAACAGAAGTAGCAGTCAACCTGAAGTGCCTGAAGTGTAGGCAAGAACATTCCTTGTTTGGGTGCGACAGTTTTAAATCCATGGCACCCGAGATGAGATTTCAGTTTGCTCAGGACAACAGACTGTGTTTCAACTGCCTGCAATCTGGCCACACCAGTAGGTTTTGCAGATTGAATAGAAGATGCTCAGTACAAGGATGCCAGAGAAAACACACAAAATTTCTCCATTTTGCACAGGATGCATCTTCATCTGCAGGAAGGATGACAACGACACAGGCTCCAGTTGAAACCCAGAACAACGAAGTCCATCAAGTCCAGAATGGGTTCGTTAAGAAGTGTGTCACAGGGGCCGGAAGGTGTGTGCTTCCCATTGTTCCAGTGAGGGTTAGAGCTCAAGGAGAGAATGTATTTGTGAATACATATGCACTGTTGGATTCTGGTTCAACCAGTACATTTTGTACAGCCACTTTGGCCAGAGAACTCAATGCTACTGGAAGGAAGCAAAGTTTAAGCCTGACAACACTGGAGAAGCGTAATAGCCCCATAGAGACCTCAGTGATTAGTCTGATTGCAGACACGGGACCAGATACAGACTGTGTGAAGCTACCCTGTGTGTATACCAGAGACGCCATTAATATCAGAGACACACACATTGCCAATGTGGATGACATTTCAGGATATCATCACTTAGAAGGAATCAACCTCCCGATCATTGAACGACATGAAGTTGGACTGTTGATAGGGCAGGATTCACCTGAAGCCTTGATACCTATCGAGGTGAGACGAGGACAGCATGGCCCTTATGCTGTTAGGACCAAATTGGGTTGGTCAGTGAGTGGACCTGTAGGTTCCAGTTCAGATGGTGTACCCAAAGCTACATCTAGCTTCATTGACAGTAATGATAGACTGGAGGAACAAGTCAGCCAATTCTGGAAGATCGAAGCTACAGATGTGCTTAAGAAAGACAAGGCAATGTCAGTCAATGACAAGAAGGTAATGGAAATATGGGAGAGGGACATCCAGCGGGAAGGTGCACATTTCCAACTACCGGTGCCCTTCAGAAGGAGACCACCTAACTTGCCTGATAACAAGTGGAGTGCAGAACAGCGTTTGAAATCGTTGGCAAGGAGATTGCAAAGAGATCAAGCAATGTATGTGAAATACAAACAGGGCATAGAGGATCTCCTCAGGAAAGGCTATGCAGAGGAAGTTAGTGAGGAGACTAGGCAACCCAAGGACACCCCTGTTTGGTATTTGCCCCACCATCCAGTCTTGAATCCCCAAAAACCAGACAAGATGCGAATCGTGTTCGATTGTGCGGCCAAGCACCAAGGGGTATCTTTGAATGATGCAGTGTTACAGGGGCCGGACCTTATCAACAATTTGATGGGAGTTTTGCTTAGATTCCGCCAGCAACCAGTAGCACTCATGTCAGATATAGAGGCAATTTTCCACCAAGTGAGGGTACCTCCAGAAGATCGAGACGTGTTGAGATTCTTGTGGTGGAAGGACGGAGACTTCAACAAGGAACCGCTGGTCTACCGGATGTGCGTCCACCTCTTCGGAGGTACGTGGAGCCCAAGTGTGTGCAGCCATGCACTTCGTCAGACAGCAAGAAACGGTGATGGTAATGGTAAAGTGGAAGCATCTAAGGCCATTCTCGAGAACTTCTATGTGGACGACTGCCTGGTGTCAGTTGAGAATGAAGAAACAGCGGTGAAACTTGCTGCGGACTTGATGGTCTTGCTCAGTGAAGGAGGCTTCAGATTAACCAAATGGGTCAGTAACAACCCATTTGTCCTGCAATCCATACCAGAAGAAGAGAGAGCTAAAGATGTGAGGGGTCTGGATCTCAATCATGATGCTCTTCCAGTCGAGAGAGCACTTGGAATCAGCTGGGATGTAGAAACTGATTGTTTGCTGTACAAACTTAGACCCAAGGACAAACCCCAAACCAGGAGGGGTATCTTGAGTGTTGTATCTTCCATCTACGACCCTCTCGGTTACGCCAGTCCTTTCATCCTAAAGGCTAAGATGATCTTGCAGGAACTAACCAGACTTAAACTTGCATGGGATGAGGAGATTCCAAGCAAGGAAATAGAGAGATGGAATGAATGGTTACAGGAACTACCCAAGATGACTGAATTCCAGGTCAACAGATGCATCAAACCACATGACTTTGGCAAGGTAGCAGAGTATAAGCTACATCACTTTGCAGATGCTTCAGAGAAAGCCTATGGAGTCGTTTCCTACCTGCGGATGAAGGATGTTGAGGGTCAGGTGCACTGCAGCATACTATTTGCAAGGTCACGTCTTGCACCCCTGAAGAGGATGACAATCCCACGGCTTGAACTGATGGCGGCTACACTCTCTGTCACTATAGACAGTATGATACAACGGGAACTGGATCTGCCGCTCCAAGAGTCAGTGTTTTGGACTGACAGTTCAATAGTACTTCATTATGTGAAGAATGAGGATAAACGTTTCCATACGTTTGTAGCAAACAGAATTACAACCATTCATGAGGGATCTGAACCAAGGCAGTGGCGACATGTTAACACTGATGTCAATCCAGCCGATGATGCCTCGCGTGGACTGACAGCTGAGGAATTGACTGGACGATGGAAAGAAGGGCCAAAATTTTTGTGGTCAGAAGAATGCGATTGGCCTAAAAGCTTGACAGTGAATGAGTCTAGCTTAGAGCATGACCCAGAGGTAAAGCAAGACAAGACTGGAGTGTTTGCTGCAGCCGAATCTGAAGTCAAGGCGACAGATAGACTCCTTGAAAGTTACTCGTCCTGGTTCCGGCTGAAGAAAGGTATTGCATGGATCCTGAAGGTCAAGGAGTGCTTGAGAAGAAAGGCACGCAAAGATATGAATTTACTGGATATGAAGCAGCCAGTAACAGTTGATGAGATGACTGTAGCTGAAGAAGCAATTGTCAGATACGTTCAGCAACAGACCTATGCTGAGGAGTACAGAGTCTTACAGCAAAATAAGACTACACAACGGTCACCCACTCGAATAGCAAAATCCAGCCCACTATCTAAATTGAGCGTGAAACTCACAGACGAAGGATTGATATGTGTTGGAGGAAGACTACACAATGCACCACTAGAAGAGCAGACAAAACACCCAGTGATTTTGCCTTCCAAGCATCATGTAGTACAGCTTTTGGTGAGACATTACCACATTATGTGTGGTCACTCAGGGAAGGAGTATGTGCTATCCCTACTCAGACAACGATTTTGGATAATCAGAGGGAGGTTAGCAGTTCGTCATGTACTACACAAGTGTTTCACATGTAAACGTCAACGTGCAAAACCAGTGGAACAGAAGATGGCAGATTTGCCGGCAGATAGAGTGGTACCAGAAAAACCTCCATTCAGTAACGTGGGAGTTGACTGCTTTGGCCCATACATGGTGAGACAAGGAAGGAGCTCTGTGAAGAGATATGGATGTATATTCACTTGTCTGGTTATAAGAGCAATACACATAGAGGTACTGCATTCATTGGAGACGGATTCATTTCTGAATGCCCTTCAGAGATTTATTTCACGCAGAGGACAACCAGAGATTATCAGATCCGACAATGGTACAAATTTCATAGGTGCTGAACGTGAACTGAGGGAGGGATTGAAACGATGGAACCAGGAGAAGATCCACGATAATCTCCTTCAACAAGGAATTGATTGGAAATTCAATCCACCGAGAGCATCCCATATGGGTGGATCATGGGAAAGACAAATCAGAACTACGAGAAAGGTCTTGAATGCAGTCATGAAGCAGCAGGTTCTGAATGATGAGGGCTTAACGACTCTTATGTGTCTAGTAGAGGCAATTATCAATGGGCGTCCACTCACCATAACATCTGATGACGCAAGGGATGCAGAGCCTCTCACACCAAATCATCTGCTGCTCCTGAGGTCAAAAAATGCTCTACCACCTGATGTGTTCCAGAAACATGATCTGTATGGACGTCGACGCTGGCGGCAGATTCAATACCTGGCAGACTTATTTTGGCGCAGGTGGGTGAAGGAATACCTACCTTCCTTACAACAGCGGCAGAAGTGGCTGAAAGAGACGAGAAATCTGGAGGAAGGTGACATCGTGCTGATTATCGACAATCTGCCGAGGAACAAGTGGTTGACGGGAAGAGTAATCGAAACCTATCCTGGGAAGGACAAGCTCGTCCGATCGGTGAAGCTGAAACATAGCACCGGTATCCTAGTCAGGCCTGTGCAGAAACTATGTCTTTTGGAAGAAGCAGATAGCGTATTGGTGAACCACAGCGACTAATTGGAGCATTCATTTCTTATGTGAGATAATTATATTGATGCACGGTGAATTAAACGTGCGAGGTGAGAGCCTAGCGCCGCCTCTTGTGAATTTTTGTGTCGCAATTTTCCTGATCCGTGACGAGCGTAAGATCCTGATCATCATGTTTCAGTTTTGGAAGAAGCAAAGAGCGTAAATTGGTGAACCGTGGAGAGCGATCTCAATTTAAATGGATCCACAGCGAAGAACGACTAAATTGGAGCATTAGTTTCTTATGTGAGATAATTATATTTGATGCACGATGAATTAAACGTGCGAGGTGAGAGCCTAGCGCCGCCTCTTGTGAATTTTTTATGTCACGATTATCCTGATCCGTGACAAGCGAAAGATCCTGATCATCATATTCAAGTTAGACTGACGTCGACGCAAGACAGAACTCGTTTACAGCAACAAACTTGTTTAAGCGCAAGAAATTGATAAAAACAGTCCTCAGACTTTATACAAGACTATTTGCGGTAACATTGTGCCCTTGAGGTAAATCGGGCACGTTATATTTGAGGACAGTGGACTCTACTCTTGAAGAGTAATAAACATTTCAGCCTTGTTATAGACTATGTCATATTATGTTTATTAGTCAATACTTGAAGAAAGACTATAATGGACTTCAGAATACATGTATTCTATATATGTATATGTATACATACATACATACATACATACATGTATTCATTTCAGTATTGAACTGAGACTATTGCTGAAAGATTTTTTTTGTTCGAACGATATTCATACGTAATTTCTTACATGTTTTTTCCTAAGAGCAGGAGTTAAATATTTGACCACTACAAATGAGAATAATTTGTCATGATAACATGTTATTTGGTCAATGCATGAGCATACAAATATGTAGTGTCTAGTTCAATTTGAAACTTTAAAGAACCGAATTGTGTTGATATTTGATGCATAGACCCAAAAGAGGATATTTGATATGAAGGGGATAGTTGAACTAAAGTTTTGTATACCGGAAGTAAATTGACAATTTACTCAAGATTGCGAATGATGAGAAAGTTTAATCACAGAAGCACCATTTTCTGAATTTGAAAATCATTTTTTGTGTGTAACCCTGTTGTACTTAGTGGTGGGCTACTGCATTTTGCTTGAAAACTCACAAAAAAGGGGGTTTAGTTTCAAGAATCGAGTACTGAAATACACAGTTCTGAGTAGTTAGCAGCTCTAGTGCATAGAGGTACATGTAGAATCATTATGTTTGAGCTGATATATTTCGTATTTTCCTTTGGTAATTCACTAGATAACTCAAAGTGTGTAAGGAATGTCAAGGACTTTAACAATCCTTGTTATTGTTATTTGCTACAGAGTGTCAACAATTGTGTTGAGATTTAGTTAATGTGTACTCTATTAAGGCAACTGATCGTTTTGCCCAATGTTACTTTAATTGACCTGTCGGTATACATTTTTAGACGACAAGTGTTTGTTGTGTATAGGCTATAAATTCACCCTAAAGGCATTTACTGTAATGTACTACATTGTGTAAATGAAATTAATGGAATGTGCTATGCAGAGTTGAGTGTAAATTCTGAATGTTTAGTTGTGTTTTATTAACAGAAAAGTTAGACAATTTGAATGGAAGTTGAAGTTATTTGGATAAATGCTTTGCTGTGGCTACGCATTTAAGGGGCCGGGATGTAAGATTTAGAAAGTTTTCTGTCATGACGTCGGTTCAGATTAACCATAATTTCATTTGGTCGTAAGAGGGCGTTTGTAGTTCGCCAGCCTAAAAGTCACGAAATTTGAAATGTTTTGTGGACAGTGATTCCATCAGTAATCCCCGACAATCGAGACAAGCCCAATGTTGTAAGTACTATAAAGCTGTTATTTGTATAAATCAATCTTTAATTGTTTGTATGAGGCCAAAAATGGCACAAGATATAAATCTAGTTTTCTGTAATTTTAAGATGAAAAGTACGTTAAAATGTTGTCTGTGCATATGTAGCACCACATATAGACAAACGTAGGATAACGTGTGTGAATGCACAATTTGTGCATATATCAGTTTGTGTTGAGGATAATCTAGATTTGTGTGTAGTGAGTGATGATAATTGACATGAAACAAGAGTATGAATTGTTTTCCTTGGTTATAAAGAATGTCAAGGGTGTAGAAGCAAATAGGAATTTAGTTCAGGAACCAAGTAAAGAGTGTAAGATAGAGGCAGGAAATAAGGCTGGTCGAGGGTTTATTTGTGTATGACGTTAACCTACAAGATAGAGAGGTATGATTTGTAAGGGTTATATTTGTAAACAAAGGTAGAATTTGAGACAGTTCATTAGAATAAGATAAATGAGGCAGTTATACAGTTTGTGTTTGCACAAGTGAGCTTTACTCACATAGTTTATTCTTGAAGGTTTTCTTTACTCAGTTATGCATATTAAGGTCATTTATGGCAAGCTAGTTGTGCGATACAATAGATGTTTGTTTATTCATGTGAATTTGTACACATGCTTATGATTGCTTGTTTGTTTTATTGATATTACAGATGAACTGCATTTTATGCACGTATCTCAACTTGGATGTCGTCGTCCTTTCTTTAAGCCTACTGTTGGGGTCACTTCAGCAGAATTTAACGTCACAAGAATAAATAAGTCTTCTCAAGACTCCTTGGATTATTCATATTTTTTCATGCCCGTCTGCACTAATTTGGCCAGGGGATCTATACCTCCCTGCAACGTCACTGACAGGTGGTTATCTCATCAAATCAGCTCTCAATTAACATAAGAAACAGAGGATCATGTGGACGGCCAACAGGCACTGTTTGTTATATAGAGGGCGCAAGTAGCTACGTAGTGCAGTGGGGGTTAAATAATCTTCTTGGTAATAGCATCATATAGGGCTGTCTTCAAACTATCACTTTTCAATTGATCTTTAGTTGTTTAATATTTATTGCAATTAATGTATTTCTTAGGATATGTTATCTTTCCCCCTCTCTTGCTCCATCCCTTTTGATTATTTCTCTGTTCTTCCACATCTCTCTACACTTTCAATTGTTCTTGTCATCCGTTTCTTCACACATCTCTCTCTCTCTCTGCCATTCATCTCTCTCTCTCTTCAGCCTCTTATTCCTCCATTACTAGTCGCCTCTCCCACTGTTTGACTATCAAGGTTTTTGTTTTATTTAAAATGAAACTGAGCTGTAATGTCTCAAACTTCCATTGTATTTTAGTGTATTTTTCTTCCTCATTGTTTTAAACAAATTCTGCTCTTCCCCACATTTATCCAATCACATTCATGTTCATCAAACTTAATATTCATCTTTAAACATGGACATCAATTAAATTTCCTTAAACATAATAAAAACGCAAGACAAATCCTTCATCCAAGATAAAAATTTGTATATTTAGTATATTTTCTATTCAATGAAGATTAACATGTATTGATCTCATAACATTGAAAGTCAGTATTTTGTAATCATTGAACAGTGCAATCTTAATTAGTAAGGTAAATATATGTATTGCAAAAAAAAAAAGCAAACATCATTTTTTTTTTTAATAAGAGCGTAGGCCTACAAATCACCAAATCATATTTTGTTCTGTGTGTTAGTGGTTCCAGGGGACCGTCAAATTTCTGGACTATATCCCATTAAAACGTGTGTTATAGAATAAACACCCTTATCCATGGGATAGACCCAGGTCTGTATACTATCAAAAATAAGAACTTATAACAATAGATATATGTCCTTTCCCACTTGTTTAACTTATTCAATTAGAAATTACAAGGATAATGTATAACCACTAAAAAAGACATCTACGATCAATAAACAGGCATAGTTCTATAGCATCGCTGGATTAAATTTAAGTACCGGTAGACAATTTTGAGATTGAATTCATCTATACAATTTCCCTGTAGACCGAAATTTTAATATACATATAATATAAGAAATATTACTATACAATATGGTCCATGGTAACATCAGAATATTAGTTTTAAAGTTAATAAATATTATTTCCTCCACATATATGTAACTATAATGTACTTTGTTTCAGAATCCGTTTACAAGAAACCGTCTATAGCATACCACCGATCTCTTTGGATATTGATACCTCATGATACTGTTACTATTGGCACCACCCTCCATCTCCTATTCCTATCTCCACTCGATTCTTCTTCCTCCTCTTCTTTATTTTTTCCTTTTCTTCTTCTCTTCCTCTTCTTCTTTCTCATCATTTCTCCTTAATCTTACCATCTTCTTCTTTTTTGTGTGTCTTTCTTTACTCTACACCATTATCATGTTCTTCTTCACTTTTCCTCATCTCCTTTATATATATAAAATGATTTAGGGAGATCAAATAAGCATTTTAAAGTTAAACATTTGCTATTTTATGTTTTTATATATTGTATTCTACATTTGTAAAACATTGCCCAATAAGGCTGTGATGCATTGTTATTATTTTATTCTCAATAAAATCCTTATCAATTCAATTCAATTCAATTATCATATTGCAAGCCTGTATAGCTGTAGCATCTGCCATCATTGAAACCTGATAACTCTCTAATCCATCTATTAGACTGAAGGAGTAGTAAGATGGCTGTATGCAGGCTTCACTTGTTTATTAGTGGAGTGCATCAATTAGCTATCCATTTGATAGACATCAATGGTACTTCACACACATTTACATGACCTATTCAGAGTGATGAGGCTCATTTATTACTTTGACCTTTGACCTCCCAATGCTGACTACATCATAACTTTACAGGGGTTAAGAAGTTTCAATTATCTTCAATCACCTAGATACGCCTTTCTGTGTAACACCTTGATTCACCAACAACACAGACCAGTGCATGAGTATTTATCCAAAGAATTATAGATTAGTCATGGTTTAGATCCAGACTGTAGGTCTATACGATTTTGTTTCCTTAATAATATGTATTAATCAGATCTATAGCATACCTGCCAACATTTGAAAATAGGAATTACAAATTTTTAGCATGGTATGCCTTCGAAAATAAGAAATCGCACTTGTTGCTGCAGTGTAATTGGCAATACACAGTTAATCTGTACCAAAAAGTGAATACAAATTCGCTGCCCGATCATGCAGCCATTCAATGCACACAATACGTGAACTCTCAAATCGCGGCACATGTTAAAACAAGCTTAATTTGGCTTTAGCACAAGCAAAATCAGAATATTCTGGATTTGTTAGGTACTAGAAATCAAGAAAATCAGAATATCCCAGATTATTTGTAAGGGTTGGCAGCTTTGCTATAGCATTAATCTTACTAATTAACATCCAAGAGATGCCACTCTGATCACACCAGACAATATAACTAATCCCACATTCCATGGTTAATGTTGTATCTCAGCCTACGAAGCATCATGATATAAGTTGAGTGTAGAGCATTACAAAACATAATAATGCTGGCTTAAACCATTTTTACTTTATGTCGGCACTCAAAACAAATATCTGTGCTAATATACATATATATAACACTATTAAAAAAAATACGTGTATAACTTTCATCACAAATGTGATATACAAACTACATACAAAAAGTTGTTGTCTTATGATTTCATATTGCGTTGATGAAATCCCTTTTAATGAAAATGGAACAGTCTCATAGAATGCAAGGTGAATACAATATGAAGCAGGATTGAGCAACGTACATCCATCAGACAAATTGTAGGGGTGTTATGAAGTGTTTGCTTGCGAGGGACTTCATGCACTGCCAAATGATCTGTAAATGAAGACCAGGAGAGAAAGAGAAAGAGAAAGGGAAAGCAGATAGAAAAGTTTAATTTGAATTTAAACCGCAGATTACCGTGAGGAAAGAATGGACTTTGTTGCATGCAATGAGTAAAGGAATGGTTACACAAGGTTTGTAAATTATCATGCATTTGATTTATTTATTTTGTCTGCTAATTTGGAAAACATTAATGAATACATTGAACGATATATTACAGTACATAGTATTAATGAAATTTTGGCAACTCCCCATTAAAGTTGTTGGTCTTTATTCTTCTCACTCGCCTCTTAGCTTGATATTTAGGAGAAAATTTAAATCAAATTTAAATCAAAGTTCTTATCACTTCGACCCATTACATAAGTCACTTTCAAGTTTTCCACAAGGCCATAGAACTTTAACATGGTATCCCCCAATGGGAATAGCACTGTTATACAATAAAATGTTAAGCATTAGTTTGACTATAAATTTAGCTCATGCAAATGCAAGGATGTTGGGAGCCACAATGTTGTTTTTGCTAATTTATTTCATCAAAAAATGACAAAATATCTTGAAATTGAAAGAAACATTATTCAATGGTCTATTCAAGAGATTTTCATGTTGATAAGTGTCATACAGGGCACGTTGCAAGGAGTTGATGAAATATAAATTGCTACGTCCCTATTTCAAATTTTGTTCTATAGTTTTAAAACAGTTTTTCAACAGATAAAACTGGGTCCAGTTGCATAAAACTTATCATTGATGGTAACTTCCATGGAATGCTTGATTTTGATTGGCTGTTGAGCAATGTTACCATCATAGTTACCATTGATGGCAGAGTTACCATTAATGGAAAGTTTTATGCAACAGGTCCCTGATAACATTTTCTCAGCTATAAATAGATTGTACAAAATGGAAGGCCGTGTCTTTTCATGTAAACAGATGAGATCACATATACGATGATTGTGAGAGAAGAAGGAGGGAATGGCTATGAAAAGATAGGAATGATGGATTGCTGCTTTACATCTGAAAATGAAACTCACTGCTTTGAGCATGCATAGGGCTTTAGGTGACATTTTAGTTGTTCCTAAGAAAAGAATCTACCGGTAGATGACTTCAACTTAATGATTCATATGATTATTTTTCATCATTGTATATAATCTTATCATAAGTCATGAGAAGAAAACAGAAAAAATTCTATCCCATCGTGGTGATAAGGCTTTTTGGCTATTATGGTTTTTCTTTCCTTCTTTTTCTGACCATACATCATTAACTTGAGCATATACATGTATTTAGTTTGGGATATCTGAATGAGAGACACTGTGGTTGATGACATGGACCATGATAAAAGTAAGAACCGTTTGTGAAAAATTGCTCTAAAATCTAAGTTTTATGGCCTGTACATCAAAATTGACTACACATTGTATTAAAGCTGGTATAATGTACAGAAGCTACACAGAGCAATATAAAGGAGCTTAAACCCTGTGGAAAATGTTCACTTCTTCAAGTTGAATACAAGATTTTGTCTTGATTAACATATTGAAGAGGGTATCCTTCAAGCTTCTATCCATCTATTCTAGGTAATTTACATAGAAAGGATGAACGGGGTTTATGACATTTTGGTAGGAAACCTATTCAATGTTCTAATATTTACATTGTTTCGACATCTTTATATTTAAAATAACATATAATGCACAATAACACCAACAATAATAATAATGATTATAACAATAGTAAGCCTATTAATTGTTCACAGGCTTTTGATAGTGGTGCTTGCTTAGTACACTCTGAGCTAATGGAATTTAGAGAGAGAGAGTCAAGACTGTGGAAGCTACTTTTGATTGGTCAATCATTTCATAAAGCTTCAACAGTCCCCATGGAGATTATTTGTGGGAGGGGCCTATTTGGAGCTCCATTATGATTGACTGTGTGTCACAGCTCTCTATATGCAGGGATGGGTGGAGATTGTGCACACATTGTGTGCGGGGGGCAAGCACTGAATCTAATGGCCGGGGTTATAGTATATCTGTAAAGAGCTTAAAGAGACATCGTAGATGTATTAGGCGCTATATAAAGCGGAATATTATTATCATTATTATTATGAGAGTGACACATTACAGAGAAATTCAAAAAAAGGAGGAAGATTAAATAGGGATCTGGGGGCAACGTCCCTGGTGGGGGTTAAGGGGGCAGCAACCCCTTACAAGGTCAGGGTTAGGGTTAAGGTTAGAGTTATAATTGTTTTGTTTTGTTTTTTTATTTAAAAAAAAAGAGAAAAGATCTTGAAATTTCGAAATCAGCTGAAACCTCTTCCCTGAATATGCTATAGTTCCCCCCTCCCCCTCCCCCTCCCCCTCCCCCCGATGGAGATCGTTTGTGGGAGGAGACTATTTGGAGCTCCATGATGACTGACAGCTCTCAATATGCTTACACTTCTTCCATTTGCAATTCCTCTAGTTGATCCTGGGGGTTGTAGAACACAGCATGAAGCATGACGAAGAAGAATGAGGCACCTACGGACAAAATCAGAATAATGGTCTAGATATCACTAACATAATAACAACAACAACAATAATAATAACAATATTAATATTAATACTACTACTACTACTACTACTACTGATAATGGCTTCTTATATAGTCGCACATGTACCCCACCTAGTGGGGCTCCTGGCGCTGGCCGATTATTACCCTGGCTTTAGCAAGGCAGCCATTATGGCACTCTAGCATTTCAAGGAATTAATTCCTGCCAGGTACCCGTTAACATCACCTGGGTTGAGTGTGGGAAATGTAGATCAATGTTTGTCACCTTCCTCACTATTTTCATTCACATATTGTAGAATTTAACACAGAAAATGTCCATACATGTATATGAATGATTACTCTAAAAAATACTTAAGTATTAATAAAAATAACACTGGGATATTGGACTCTCGTATTCTGATCGCCAGATGCCACGTCCCTGTAATCACTGCTAAATATCATTTTGAAATCTAACTCTATAAATGTCAGAAACTAATTAAGTTGTTCTCACTGGTGTTTTTAATCATAGTATCTCCTTCTATCACAAATATGCTCTCTCTGTTTCTCCTACTCTTTCATTTTCTTTCTCCTTGACCTCTTAGTTTGTTAGCGTGCAATGTTTTTCATTGATAGAAGGAATGTAATCATCTTTTAATTGTATATGCATTAATAATACTTTTTGCGACATCTTTTAACACGTGATCTGACATTCATTACCTACAATTTCATTATTGTAAAGTATTTTATGCAATTTGGTATTTAATTCAATATTATTCACAATTGCAATTTGTATTTGCAATGTATTTTAATCTCTGTTTAACATGTATAATTCAGTCTTTGTACTGTGAAACATGTTCAAATTTATAAACCTTAATTGAATTGAATTTAATTTACTCTTTATACAACATGACACTGTAGACCAGGGACAGTTTCACAAAGCCGTTTTTCAATGACAAATGACTAAAAGCAGTGACAAATTTGCTGATAACCAATCAAAAGCAAGGATTTCAGTAGCTTATAACAACAACTGTCATTTGTCAGTGATGACAAGTTTTGTGAAACGCCCCCCAGTAAATCTCACCTAGAACCCAGAAGACTGCTGATCCAGCACCAGCAAGGAAGAACAGAGGAATGGACAGCATTGCCACAGCACCATACTGCTGTATCAGCGTCAATTCATAACCTGGTCAAATGCAATAACAGAAAGAAGGTTATTGTTACATACAAAAGAGATATACAGTCAAAAATGTGGTCTTTGTAGACAGGTGGTCTTTTGTAGGTTCGGCCACTGCCCAAGGGATACAAAAAAGTGGTCTTTGTAGACAGGTTCCTTTAGTACATGTATCAATGAGAAAACTTTTTCAGGGGAAACAAAAAATGTGGTCTTTCTAGACAGTTAGGCACTAAAGCAGGTTTGACTGTATATACATGTATATAGAAAGATAGATAGAGAGAGGGCATGCTACAGCTCTTTAGTGCTATACTAGGGCAGGGACAAAATTAAGTTTTTCATTTCGTGGGCTCCATTTCAAATTTTCGGGGGCGACTTTTTCAACTTTCGGGTTTCTTTTTTTTCATTTTGGGGGCTCTTTTTTCTGGGGCTACTTTTTCATTAATTCATAAAAGGATAGGCCTACACTTTGTTGAGATTTGTTTAGTAGGCTAAGGTTTCGGGCTTCCTGCTTTATAATTACCTAACAAAGAAACCCCTTTTTCTAGTTCAATAACTAGACCCTAAGTTTTCATGCATTGATTTGATGCAAGAACTGTAACATAATAGACCCTAGATTGTGAGTATTTCTGGCCATGAATTTCGATAATCATTTTTCAAAGTAAAATTTTCACAAGAAAATCAGACAGTCGTTTAAAAACGTAGACATTAGTAATACTTTTACTAATTCTAAGCTCAGGTTTCATACATATATTCATGAAACTATATTGAAATCGCGGCAATAATGATGCAAACCAACATATAGCAATTTCAAAGTGTCAAATCTCTTCAACTCAAGCTCAGCTAGCTCAGCTCAGCTCAACTCACACACACTGCAGCGTAACTCCGGTGCCGGTGTTGAACTCGGAGCTTCCTGGAGTCCACTGCAGCGCAGCGTTACTTACCGTAAATAACGTTGTATAAACCGCCCTCGTGTATTAACCGCACCCCTCTTTTTCGCCCTTAAAAAAAAAAAAAAAAAAAAAATTTTTTTTTTTTTTTTTTTTTTTGCCGAGATTTTTTTTTTTTTTGTGTAAGATCATTACGGTACTGTAAATTAAAAAACAGTAGGGACCTAGGATAGAACCTTGTGGTACACCATGTAATAGAAGAAAAATTGGAGGAATTATTATTATAAACTACATATTGAGATCTATCAGAAAGATTACATTCAAACCAAGATGACAGACAAATTTGAGTGTTGTTCTAGTTTCCGAGTGGTGAGTCAACACACCGATTACCGAGCTGGGAGACATTGCCAGGCATAGCGCCAGGTGGAGGGGCATAAATTGAAACTTTAAAAAAAAAAAAAAAAAAAAATTTTTTTTTTTTTTTTTTTTGGTGTACCGTGTATAAACCGCACCCCCGACTTTGAAATTTTTTCGGCGGCAAAAAAGTGCGGTTTATACACCGTTATATACGGTACACTGTATTGTATGTGTGTCAGTCACTTTTTGTCTGATTTTGTCTGATTTTCTTTACTTTGAAGAAATGATTATCAAAATTACATAAACATGGCGAGAATAATCACAAAATAGGCTTTACTTTTATACCTCTATTCATGGAAACTTTACAAAATTGCGGCAATCGTGATGGAAATTGATTGCAGTCTCGCGATTAGTGGTCTAGGTTCAGCTAATATGATCTACCAAAACAAAATCGACCGCCAAAAACTCGACCCCTACGCTCCGTCTCGATCTCGCAACTGCGAAAATGTACATGTTTTGGCATACTTGCGTGCGACATGGTAAGCCAGGTAAGGTATGGAATATGGTTTGAGTTTTTTTTACGACTGATTTTTTTGTGTATAGAATTTTACACGGAGATTAAGCGTGCGTGTGTGTGCCGACACAATGAATACGAAGCTAGAAGAGAGCGCGCGGCCGCTGGTAATCGTTTGAGATCATTTCCTTTTTTTGATGTCGCCCCCAAAATTGGATTTTGGGCCTATTTCGGGGGCTGTTTATGGTGTTTCCGGGGCGAATCCGCCCTCCGCCCCCGTGTGTTTTTTTGGCTGTACTAGGGTAAATTCAACCTGGTCAAAATATAAGGAACACAAATTACCATACTGGTAGAGAGAGCAAGAAGGAGAGGGAGAGAGGGAGAGGGAGAGAGAGAGAGGGAGAGGAAGGGAGAAAGAGAGAGGGCAGGAGAGAGAGAGAGAGAGAAAAAAACAGAGAGACAGAGAGAGAGAGAAACAGAGAGAGAGAGAGAGACAGAGAGAGAGAAACAGAGAGAGAGACAGAGAGAGAGAAAGTCAGTTTGTAGCATAACAAAACCCAACACAATATTCCTACACCATGCATTTCAAAGTCAACACAAAATCAGAATGTATACTCACTTCCAATCTTGAGTTTTCTGCTCTGATTTTTCACATTGATCCAATAGAAAGCTCCAAAGAGAGCACCCAGAAAGATGATCAGCATCGGTGAAGTCATTCTGAACAAAATAACAAAAATATATCAAACTGATTGGATACAACTACTTATCATCGGCATGTACAGTCAAACCTGCTTTAGTGACTACCTGTCTACAATGATCACCTGTCTTCAACGACCACATTTTTGTTTTCCTTGAAAATGGTTTCTCATTGAAGCATACATGTACATAAAGACCACCTGCCTACCGGTATACTACTTTTTTGTCTCCCTTGGGTGGTCTTTATAGACAGGTTTCACTGTACAAACAAACTCCAAATCTGCCCGGTCTTGACGACTTGGCGTAGCGGGGGTACTGTAAATTCATTTTTGATCTGTTGTTGCTCTGGTATGGGTCTCATAGTGTTGACTGCCCTGGGGTATTTCAGCAGTCTACTTTCTTTCTTTCTTTTTTCATATGAAAGCATTTAAATTATTACTGTAAGTGAATCTAATGTTTAATATTGATTAAGACATGTTTATGTGCACTAGAATTTAACATATATACATAAATCAAAACAGTTTATCTGACTTTCAGGGGTGGGGGGATTTTTTGAGAAATTGTGATCAATTTTGAAATTTGAACTTATGATGAATAATGAAAACATAAAACAAATGAATCAAATTGAGTCTCGATACTACAGAAATCATTGAAGGGCAAATAAAAAGCAACCAGGAGGAATCTTCTTTCTAAAATACACAAGAGCCCCTGAGTGAGAGCATATGGTACAGTATATATTACACTGATACTTTACCTACGACTTTGTGTTACTTACATACAATAGATAGCGAGGATGATGAACACAAAGAGATAATTGCTCTGGAAATGCTCGATGTTTTTGACCACCCTAGTGCCTGCTACAGCCACAGATGTAGGCTTGGTAAACCGAGATGTGCTGACGAATGTAGACCATGGCTGAACCGTTTGACGGTGCTTGGTGATCCATTCTCTGGCTGATGACCCTGATAACTTCATAGCTGCCATACTACAAAAAACAAAACAAAAACAATAATTATATCTCTGTTAGTGCGAAGATACACAGTTGAAGTACATACATGTACATGTACAACCCTCTTACAATAAGGCCTAAAAAAAGATGTCGTATTGCCCTTTAGGTGCCGAAACATGAGTCGGTCGGTCGGAAATCTTTTCTTCTTTTTACATTTTTTTTTTTTCCCCTCCCTCTTTGGGCTGATATTTCTCAGTTTTGAATGCTCTAATATTTTTTTTCTCTAAAAAACTAAAAAAAATCATAATTAAAAAATTAAAAAGCTGACCGTAGATTTCAAGATTTTGGGGTCGGTCACAAAGGGCTATACAACATCTTTTTTCTTTAGGCCTAATCATTCCACATTTGGTCTAGAAATTTTTTTAATTCACAGCCCTAAAAAATTATGCAAGATGCATGAGTGGAAATATGGACAATTTCAGCATCTATTTCTGTTCATGACTATTGCATTCGATGCCAGAAATAAAACAAAATATAATAAGCTTTAAAATCCATGAATTATCAATTGAAAATTATTGTTTTTTCACTCAAAATTGGCAATTTTTTGCAAACACTCTCGTCCATGTTCATGTACATGTACTGTATATTGTTTTCAGAGACATTACATTTTATTTTAACAAACTGAAGAACAATAAATATTGAATTTAGTCCTAAAAGGGACAAGGCAGAATTCCTGATTTTGAGTTTCAACACACTGATAGTGATAGCTGTAGAACTTAAGCCTAAAACTGGAAGGGATACAAAATTCAGAATCTTAGGCCGCACATGACATGTAAACAATAGACGTGGGGTAGACAGTTACAATTCCCATGCTTTTTACTCTAAATATCAATATTTTCATCAAGTCAGCATCAAATTGGCAATATCGGTACACAATATGCCTTTTTCGTACACTAGAATGTTATCTAGTAGTCCCCACAGGAGATCGTCAGAGATCAACAAAACAAAAAAAATAATCAAACTGCATTCCACATAATCATTCCACGTAAACTGGCTCCAAATGCAAGGAACTAAAGTAAGTACCGTAAGCTAAGGTCTGTCGTTCGTGCAAAACTATAGCTACCCGGTATTTTCAAAATGTGTTGCATGACTAATGCAATATCCTCAAGTTAGAATAGAGTATCTACATGTAGATCTTTGAGTTTGATCGAAGAGGCACAAGTAAAGTCTCATGAAACATATTTCTTGGACTCAATCATGTCAGTTATTCAATCACATGATATTGAGTGATATGTACAATGATAAAATTAGACAGATAGCGATTGGATTGAATGTCGGGACGCCGATTTTGACCCATGATTTCCTAAAAATGGACCATTAAACGGATTATTTCAGTCAAGTTGGTAAGTGGAACACCTGTGGCGGTATGGTCGGCTTCTGTCTCTAAAGAGAGAGCAGACCCTATTGTCATGGCAATATTCATTTTCATGTTCACTGTTTCGGAGGTAGTTTCCGTCTCTAAAGAGAGAGCAGACCCTATTGTCATGGCAATATTCATTTTCATGTTCACTGTTCACTGTTTTTGACCCATGATTTCCTAAAAATGGACCATTAAACAGATTATTTCAGTTAAGTTGGTAAGTGGAACCGAAGTAGTTAAGCCTAGGCCTATAGGCCTAGCTAATTTACAATATAAAATGCAGCGGATATGCATCCTGTGAAAGGAGTAATTTTCGGGGATAAGTTTTGCAAGTTTGGTGCACTGATTTACACACCTGTGGCGGTATGGTCGGCTTCCGTCTCTAAAGAGAGAGCAGACCCTACCCAAATAAGAGGCTTAACGAACGAAAGAGACAGAAAATTCGGTCTAGATGCATTCAGCATTTATCAGGTGATATTATCACAAACCGTCTGTCATTATTTCATTTATATTCTCGCGTTCGGTTTAATAAATCATTACATTAATTAATGGGCATGGCATAAGTCCTGATATAAAAACTTGTTGTATTGCCCTTTGCGACCGACCCACAAATCTGAAAATCGACGGTCTGCATTTAAAAAAAGTTTTTTTTTAAACCGTTTTTTTTTCGATTTTTTTTTTTTATTAATGAATAAACAAAATATGTATTTTGTTTGTTTAAATAGATCTAGGATATAAATGCTTAAAATCAAATTATTCCAAAATTTGAACTCGTGCAAACCATGGATAATCATGAGGTGAAAATGATATGAATGGAATGATGACGCTGACACACATGTATTAAAGCATTAAAAAACTGAGAAATATCAGCCAAAAGAAGAGGGTTGGAAGAAAAAAAAAACATTAAAATCTGAAAAATATCGGCCCAAAGAGTGCGACAAAAAAAAGTTTTTAAAAATATTTAAAAACATCTGACCGACCGACCCATGTTATGGCACCCAAAAGGCAATACAACAAGTTTTTATGGCATACTCGTGATATAGGCCCCGCAACTGTTTTGAATCGATTATAATTTTATACTAGGCTTCTAACTTCAGCCAACTCACTATATATACTCGTGATCTAAGCCCCGCGCAACGGCATCGCGCGCACTTCAACAAAGCAGCGGGGCCTGTATCACGACTATACTTATATACTTGTTATATAGGCCCCGCGCTACGGCATCGCGCACAATTCAACACAGCAGCGGGGCCTGTATCACGAGTATATTATACAAGTCTCCTATTCAACTCGCTATATATACTCGTGATATAGGCCCCGCGCAACGGCGTTGCATGTTCTACAACACGGACATTGGGCCTGTATCACGACTATACTGTATACTCGTGAACAAGGCCCCATCCTATGCATTTTCAAGACGGACAGCACGGAAGTGGGGCTTCTTACACCGAAGTATAATTTAGGGGGTGTTTTGAGGTTTAATAAATAGAGCTAGCAAATGATAAAAAGGTCTAAAAAAGGGTTACATTTAAATGATTAAATTTATCTTTTAGACCCTATTTTAATATTTTTCCTTTTTAAATATTTTACCTTTTTAAATATTTTTCCTTTTTTAATATTTTTCCATTTTTAATATTTTCCTTTTTTAAAATAAATATTAAAAAAGGATGAGACCATCACGATACCCAAAGATACTCCTAACTTCTGATATCCATGGTGATAGACCCCGGGGCAGACCAGCCAAGAAATGGATAGATTGTGTAAAGGCCGACTGTGCTACTAGATGTCTGGGATCCCTCACAGAAGCGACCAGAACATCACAAGACAGGAAGATCTGGCTTGACGTCATGAAGCAGAAGCCATCACACATCTCCCAGATGGTGCGGAAGGCTTAGGCTAGGCTAGGCTAGGCTATTGTGGCCCCCTCTCTTTGAATTTATCTTCTTTTTTTTGGGGGGGGGGGCAGCCCCCTCCCCCCCCCCATGGCTACGTGCCTCCCCCTCCTAATTATTATTTAAAAAATAAGTCCCTTTCAACCCCCTTTTTAACTCACTTTTATCTCCCTTTTATTGCTGCCCGTCATGAAAATGTTGGCTGAAGACTCTTTAAATTTATCTTTTAGTTAAATATTTTTCCTCTTTTAATTTTTTTTGGGGGCCAGCCCCCCCCCCCCCCCCCCCCCCCCCCGTGGCTACGTGCCTCCCCCCTCCTAATTATTATTTAAAAAATAAGTCCCTTTCAACCCCCTTTTTAACTCACTTTTATCTCCCTTTTATTGCTGTCCGTCATGAAAATGTTGGCTGAAGACGTAAGACTGAAGTTAGAAGTCTAAGATGATTTGTAATCGATTACAAGACGGGTAAGTTGCGGGGCCTATTTCACGATATTGCCGTTTTTATTTTAGGCCTAATGATGATCATAATAATGTCATCTGATCAAACACGAGCATCTGATCCAGTTTGCATCGGTCTTGATCTACAGAGTCCAGACCAAAGCCAAGGACCATGGCGCCACTCCAGCAAAGCGAGTCAATGCTTATGCGTATTGACCTCTAGCATTGAACTACGAGTTAATAGGCAGCATTTGAAAACATGAATAGTCAATACACTCACAACACACAGATGCACACCATTTTGCCGATGCGACTGATCGGCAAATTTGACAGTGGATTCACAATTTGAATTTTTAAATTATTCTTCCTAACATCGGAAAGTTGAAAAATTGTATTTTACTGCTATTTAGGTGTCATCAATTGTCACTAAAGTACCGATTTTGAGTAAAATCAGTTGAGTTTTGTACAGTGGTATTTGAAATGTCGAGAATCAATAGCACAGCTTTTAATACACAGCCAGGATAGTACCAGTGATGCACCTCTGTGTGAGGATGATGGCAGATCAGAGTTACAGAGAGTTAGCTTACCCCGTATTTTGCAGTACAGCGGGTACGTCCATGTTTCCTTCTAACTTAATATCATTCATCTCGATTTCCACTTCACTCTCTTTCTCTGACTGTGGAACAACCTTGATCTCTTCCGCCATTTACAGGATAGTAAACAAAGGAAAATTATGTGACAGAAAAATGGGCGATGTCAAACTCTCTGCCAACGCAACAACTTTGACAATAACACTTCTATAGCCTCAAGCCAGGCTTTTGTGAGTTTTCTCTTTTTCGTAAGAGGCAGCAGTAAAAAAATTTCGGACATAAAAATGATTACTCTTGTAGAAGTCATAGGTTATTCCTTACTCCTCCCTAAAAAAGGGTCTTAGATTGTTGTTTATCCTTATGTAACGAATGGGATGATTTAGCACTACAAGGTAATGATTGTGCGAGTACAGAATACCCTGATAGCTCCTTGTAGCTAAACTAGTACCACCCACACAAAACAGTTCTCTATCAATAGATGGCGCTAGAGTTGCTGAGCTGTGCAACGAGCTGTGCGTATAATTATCTCAAGCGACAAAACTGAATTGAAACCCGGGGGGGGGGGGGGGGGGGGGGGGGTGGGGGGGGGGTACTCACATATAAAGACATACGGAGGTGTACCACTCTAATGGGTAACTTTAAAAAATAAAAACAACCTAAACATGGGTCCCACTTTTAACAAAAATATAATTAAAAATGGGTCCGTTTTTTTCAAAATTTCATGGTGTTTGCATTAACACCTGAAAATTGTGAAAACACCCAATTTTTTTGAAAAATGTCCCCAAATACCCCCTAATAATGGGTATGGGTTTCGAGGCTTGAGCGGCACACCCCGTCCGAACCAAACCAAATATGAGTATCCCCCCCCCCGGGATTGAAAAAAATAGTGATCAAAATAGGGGGGCCATGAGGCCGCCCCCCCCCCCCCCCCCCCTCCCCGCCAAAGAAAATAAAAGAGAGAGAAGGAAGGGAAAGGGATAAAGGAGAGCTAAAAGGGAACAAAAAGGAGGAAGAAGAAAGAAAAGCTCAGGTCAAAAAACAGTTGGGGACCAGTTGGAATCTAATGTTAATTAAATCTAATGTTAATTAAAGAATTTAAGAATTGGAATCAACTAGTACTGGTACCAGTTGATTCCAGTTAAGTGAACTGGTTGCAGTTGCAATTGATTTTAATGTTAATTAAAGAATTTAGAGATCGTACATAGATTATATACAAAATTATACATGTTTTTACTGGTTATTAATTACATATATTCTTTGCATCTATCTGTACGTCTTAAATTAGATGTAAAATATGATCAGACATTATATATTATACTTGTCAATAATTGACTAAGAAAATATAAATCACAAAAACATTTGCTTGACAAGTCATGGTAATTATATTTTCTGTGAAAATATGCAAATTAAGCATGAATATGCACAATATACAATGAACTAGTTTTCAACTGGTAATCTACTGGTTTCAACTGGTAAATCAACTGGCAATCATCTACAAGTTTCAACTGGTAATCATCTATTGGTTTTCAACTGGTAAATCAACTGGTAATCATCTACTGGTTTCAACTGGTAATTCAACAGGTAATCAGCATTTGTTTTCAACTGGTATCTCCTGGAAACAACTGGTCTCAAATGGTCCACTCTGGTTTTATGGGTTTTAACCTGGAATCAACTGGTAGATGTACCTTAAGGCCTATTGTTTTTAACTGTTATCAACTGGTGTAACAGTTTAATACCAGTATGGCTAATTGGTTTCAACTGGAATCAACTGGTTGTTTTCAGCATGCCAGTAGGGTCAATAGGGTCAGTTGCGATTTTTTTCCCGCCAACAAGGTGTGGATCGGGGGGCCCTGCCCCCATCCCCCCTCTCAGTAAAAGAGAAAAAGAGAGAGAGAGAGAGAGAGAGAGAAAGAAAGAGAGAGAGAGAGAGAGAAGGAAGGGAAGGAAATGGGAAGAGGAGAGAAAGGGAAATATTTTTTTTTTTAAAGAGGAAGAAGAACAAAAAGGGGAACAGATATGCTTTTGCGCCGCTTTCGGCCCCCGCCCCCTCGAAGACAAAGCGCCATATACACCACTGTACACCACTGGTGTACTGATGAGATGGGGCCCCCATTTTTTTATTTTTTTAAAATTTGATTTAAGTCGTGGTTTACAAATAACGTGAAAAGCTTCATTTTCCGGGATTCTTCCTCACCTTTTTTGGTACTTTTGTATGCGTATGTTAGAAATTGACAAATTCCCAATGTACAGTCAGGCAAGAAATATGCTTATTTAGAGGTCTACTCTTGTCAGGGGCCACGGAACGGCGTGGCTCGGGGGGTTCGAGCCCCCCCCCCCCCACGACACACTTTTTTGAAAAACAATATATTAAAGAGAAGTAGAAAAAAAAGAAAGAGGAAAAAAAAACGTGTAAAAACACGTTAATTTAACCTTTTTATGGAGATGGGGGCCCCATGGCGTTCAAAGAGGTGGGGGGGGGGGTGCGCGATTTTTCAAATTTTCGAGGGCCCCCCAAAAAATCAATGTGCTCACTACACCGCCCCCCCCCCCCCTCCCCACTGAGCGAATTTTTGGTCGGCGCAATTTTCAAATTTTCGAGGGCCAAACAAATCAATGTGCTCACTACACCCACCCCCTCTCTGAAATTCAGTCCCTGTGGAATGTAATGGCCTGTTGAATGGTTTCTCAGTAAAATCGTCATAAATCCTCAAATCTGACATTTTTTTTAAAGAAAACTATACTATGATGTAGCTGAAAGTCTGCAAATTCTTATCATTTGATCGTTTTTTCTGAATAATTTGTGAAAAAAAATTTCTGAATAATTTGTGAAACATATATGTTTCACAAATTATTCAGAAAAAACGATCAAATGATAAGAATGAGGAAATAGCTGTAACGGTGATACATGTAATTTCCATCGCCATAATTTATTGGCATTGCAAAATGTTTGGAATTATTGTTAATATTTGGTGTAAATATGATCTATACATATATGATTTAAAAAATGCCAACAAAATGAACAGTTTGACTTTCCTATATATATATATATATATATATATAATTAGCTGAAATGACCTAATTTGCATATTTGATGAATATTCATAATTTTTTTTTCTTCAAAAAAAAAAATAATTTCCATACCTGTCTAATATACATAGGTTTCACTGATGTATCATATTCGGTTTTGATTTGATTTCGTATGCGCATATTAATTAGGCGGACTTAGTTATTTTCACAACTTTTTCATATCTGCAGATTCACAAAAATGGCAAAAATGACTTATTTTGTTTGCTTCTGTTTTCAAAACGGTAACAGATAATTTATGTGAATTTTCTTTTTTGTATTTTTTATCACAAAGATGATATTTTAGTGTCTGATAATTTATTATTTGTGTCCAAGAAAGTGATGAATTAAGTTGTCAACTTTGTCGAATTTTGCCATTTTTGCCAATTTGACCATTTCTGGCAGGTTTTTCGGTAATGTTGCGATATTAAAAAATATGGTTTAAAATCACAACGCATTGACCGATTTCAATTCTGTTATTTTGTTTTTTGAAGCTTTCATAAAGCTTGATCATTTGCAATCATCAAATAACATGTGTTTGTTGTACTTATTTTTGGTGTGCTACACCTACTAGTACTAGTTTTTTTTTTTTTTTTTTTTTTTTTTTTTTTTTTTTTTCTTCTCTGTTTTGTTGTTTTTCTCGTTCCAGTTTGCTTTTTTCCTCTTGATCCCTTTGTATATATTTTCATCCTCTCCTTTTCACATTTCAAGCTATCCCTTTTGTAAATATTTCCCCCATATTTAATCATGTGTAGTTTTTGATAACTTTGAAACATTTTTAAAAGTGAAACATTAATGGATTATGTTATATGGGGACCTTGCTCTTACAAGCCCAGCTTTTCTAAGGTCTCCACTTTCTTTCATTTGGATTATATATCGACTTAAAATTGCACTTAAATTGTTTTTTCTTATGCTGTTTTTTGTTCTATTATTATATGTAAAAATGTTGTGAAAGAAAGAAATAAAATGAACCATGAACCATATACGAGTTGGCAAATCTATGCAAAACGGGGTGAGACGCTTGCCCTCTACGGTTTGAAATTGACATTCGGGAATTCCCCTGTGACGTTATGCTGGAAAACTCCAGTTTCGCGTAGGAGATCGATGGATGATGATTATTATTACTACACTTTTATACGATCACGACCAATTAAGATGGACCCTCGTATTGGCAGTCTCTGGCTTATCGCGACATGTGTGGGTATTGTTATGATATCATGCTACATTTCAGGTAAGAGATTCCACCATTATTGTTAACCAGGGCCAGGCTGTCAACTTTTACTTTGGGGAACTAATTGGCCCATGCTCCTACTACTAGTAGTAGTACAGTGCATGAAGTTTATACCGCGAAAGGGTGCGGTTACTAGTCTTCCACATCAGTCGTTTATAAAAGAGTTCAAGGAATAATTTAATTTCAATTCAGAACTTTGTTTATTTCAGACTCAGCTGCACAAGGCAGAGGTCCATAAAACATAGGTTACATAGATATATAGAGAATTAGAGCGAAGTATAAACATGATGAGTATAATAACAATGAATCTGACAAAGAGTATATAACAAACTAACTCCAACTTCTAAGCTGTAGAGCCTACCTGTACTTATTGTAAGATTGAAATAAGTACATGTATAACAATTATCTTTTGAAGTTGTTACATGTAACAATCTCTGCTCAACTAACCAGAACAATATACTGATAATAGATAACTATTATAACAAACAACAAGGACTATATACTGCACCTATGAGAGGCTGACTGTCCATAGTCCTTGGTAACACCAACATCGACGTGAACAATTCCCATGTGTCAGCAGGCTATTCAGCCAAACTTTCCAGAGGCCTGATGTGTACCTAAGACAACTATAGAAAGTTAAGTAATTTTAAAATTGAAATAACAAAGTTGTAACAGATTGAAAATAAAATGATGTTGTTTTAGTTTTTATTGGTGTGTATCATTTATTTATGAATATTTACGCCGAATTCAAGTTGCATTAACAAAATTAAATGGAAGCCGAAAAGAGAAGGGGAAAACAATCTTAGCTGTTCAATTTTTCGCATTTTGCAGAGATTCCAGATAGGCTGTCTACAAAATCATTGACCGTTTTGTATGTATCTTCTGGCCAGTCCGGTTCAGTACATTGAACAGGCTTCTCGGCTTGCATGATCAAGGCAGCCATAATAAACTAGCTACTTTTGAGTAGTCTTGCAGATCAGGTGTTTATAAGAACTAAATCAATAAATAGCATAAACCATAATCAAATAAATTACTTAAATATTCTACAATTTCAAATAAAGGTGTTTACCTAGTCTTGCATATCAGGCATTTATTTATTAAAATAACACAAATTAATATCCATTTCTTTATAATGTATGGAATTCATTTTTCAATGTGAAATAGTCTTGCATAATTATATCCTTAGGCCTACAGATAAGATTAGAAATTAAAATAAGTCGCCAATTTACTTCTTCTATTTTAATCAGACACAGATTTATGTATTCATTAAGTCTTACATTGAATTTAATTTGATTAAAGAGAAAATTGAAGAAAATGAGAAAAACTAAGGGTTCACAATATATTTTTTTCACTTTGCCAAAACAAATTTGGGTTCAAACCCAAGTCAATGCTCTCATGCCCTTTCGTAAAGCTTTACTCATCATCAGATTTTCTCTTTCAATATTTAATTTGATTGTGTTTCATGTTAGTCCTATTTATTTCTTATAAACGACTGATCTGCAAGACTACGTAAAAACTAGTGTAAGTTAATTTTCAATCTGTTTCTATTTTGATTATTTCAATTTAAACTACTTGAATTTCTATTCCTTAAATTCTATTATAAATGACTGATGTTCAATTCAATTCTGGTTTATTGTAAATAAAAACATACTGAATAAAAAGTCTGGAGACTCATACAATTCAGTTTACAAATTATAAATACATACAAGAATAAAGAAATCAATACTTTTAGCAATCTTATATAATAATTACTGAACTAATGAACTAAACAACTAATTTCAATCAATCGTGAAATAATACATGTTCTAATTATGCAATTATAACGTTTAAATAGTAAAATAGTAAAATATGTTGTTACCATTTTCTAAATGTCATATGCATTTTTGTAATACATTTTCAAACTAATAAGTAGTCTTTTTTTAACCTAGTTAACATTTCTTTAAAAATATATTTCTATATAGATGATTATCCGAGAGATATGATAATACAAAATATACAATTTATGTTTACTTACAGAGTATAGTCCTATCATTTTACAAGTACTAAGAAATCTGATTTAATCTGATTAATTGGCATGACAAGAAATTAATTGATTACATCTTGGTCACATACATGTATGATCATAATATTGAGTGAAAATATCTAAAGATTTGAATTCAGGATTTGTGTGAAGTGGGGAATGCTCTGTTCTCATTTTGGGGGTATTGAGCTGGAGAGAGTTGCGGAGAGTGCGTCGTGAGATAGTTTGTCTAGTTTCAGGTAAGAGATGGGGGTGGCGGTCTGAGATCAGCAGGGATTTAGCAAAGTTTTCGCAAAGAACAGAGCATCGTTCAGACAGTCTGACAACACTCAGCGACTGCAGAAGTTGAGCATAAGACATTGTGTCGGGAAATGTACCAGTGATAATACCCAATGCTCTCCTCTGCAGTCGCTCAATGCTGTTTACTTGGACAACAGTTAAACTAGATGACCAAACGGGTACACCAAATTCAAGACACGGACGAATGTACATCATGTATATCGATACCAAGTCCCGAGGGTTGACACCGTTCCTTTTCAGTTTACTCAGTACATATAGTTTGCGTGATGCGTTTTTGACGATGGTTTTGATGTGTAGATCCCATTTAAGATTATCTTGGATTGTTATACCAAGTAATTTCATATGAGATACCACTTCAAGCTGATTACCATTGATTTCCAAATGGGGGGCAGGCGGTGCATTACGCAAGAATGAGATCAGCATGGTTTTGCACTTCGTTGGATTGGGCCTCATGTCGTTTATTTCACACCAATCAACAAGATAATCAATGTGTGTTTGTAACTGCGGAGGGTCCGACTTGTTGACAACCTCTAGAAGGCTTAGATCATCAACATTTCCAGCGGTTTTCTGTAGACAACGCGGCATCATTAACCATTATCAGGAAAATAATAGGTCCTAGTTTAGTTCCCTGAGGAACACCACAAGTGAGGTGGGAAAGATTTGTAACCCCGCGATAACGAACAGTTTGCGTTCTTTGCGTCAGGAAACTACAGATAGTTGGGAGAATGGAGCGGTCAACTCCTTTGTCAATTATTTTTCTGATTGCTGTGACATGGTTGATATGATCGAAAGCTTTACTGAAATCGATCATGCATAAGTTAACATACTTCCCAGGTCGGTCAATTCCCAGATGAGCATTATCCAAGAGACTGTTTAAGTAATGGCAAATTGATGTTCCGGGCATGTTCCCAAGCTGTTGGGGATCAATAGCATGGTGCACATCTTCAATAATCCAACGGGCAATGAATCCCTCAAACACTCGTGCTAATACTGACGTGATAGAAATGGGCCTTAGTTGGTCAGGTGTCGTTGCCGGCTGGACCTTAGGCACTGGACGGTAACCCGACACATGCTCCGCCGACGATTGCTCCGCCGACATTTGCTCCGCCGACATTTGCTCCGCCGACAATTGCTCCGCCGACAATTGCTCCGGTGACAAATGCTCCTCGAACGACAGTTGCTCCGCCGACATTTGCTCCGCCGACAATTGCTCCGCCGACAATTGCTCCGGTGACAAATGCTCCTCGAACGACAGTTGCTCCGCCGACAATTGCCCCGCCGACATTTGCTCCGCCGACATCTGCTCCGCCGACAATTGCTCTGCCGACAATTGCTCCGCAAAACGCGATAATTGCTCCGGTGACATTTGCTCCGCCGACATTTGCTCAGCCTGAAGCGACGCTTGCTCCGGTGACAATGTTGATGATAATAATAATAACTAGATTTATAATACTTGTTTTGAACAAGTATAGGTGGGCTGGTCTAACTAAAATTTGAGACAAAATAAAGGGCAAATTTAAGATAGCTTATTGTCTCAGCTACCACATACTCGAAGTTCAGCGTAAACGAAGCTAAAACAACGGAGATATTGCTCGCGAAAGACGGGAATGTAGAATCCAGTTTTGAAAAAAGTCATGTCCCATAGAGAATACACGCAAAAAGTGAGAAATTGATATTCCTCCTCTAATCGCAAAAATACGCCATGATGCTTTTGTCAAAATGAAAAATTGTGAAGACTGCATTCGTAGAAGATTGTCCCAGCTAGAACATAATCAAAATTTGGAAAAAAATCGATCAATATTTACAGAGATACAATCAATTTTCAAAAAATATGCTGACGGCATAATATGCAAATTGAAATTATGAGTTCGGAGGCCATTATGATGACGTCGTGAGCTAATTGAGGGTCAAATGAGACATGAAATCATATCTCCAATTCATACTCTATCAACATACAAAAAAAAAAGGGGTCACCTTACATTCTAAAGAGCTACAATGGATTTTGTATGGGCATGATTTTTTCCGATATATGCTATGTATTACAAGAGCTCGCACGCACGGACATGTATCTTAAACGGACGCTCACTCCGTTATTAATGGTCAGAAAAAAGTGAACAAGGTATCAAAATGCTTGAAAAAATGTGCTAAATATGATGACAAAGAAAAAATCTGTACAATAAACAGCCCACCTGATAATTACAAAAATTACATTAGTAACACCATCAACCATAATAATAATTGTTGTCATTATTATTGTGATACTGGTTCTAATACTACTCCTACTACATGTACTAGGAAGAAGGAGGGGAAGAGGAAGAATCTTATTGTTTATTTTCTGTATTATCGAGGCATACAAATGCACAGGGAGGTAAAAGAGGGAAAAGTAAGGCGACGAAGAGGGAGAGAGAGGGAGAGAGAACGAGAGGGGATAGCCTATGGCCCGGGTTCAAATTCAGTTCTCTTTAATTTATTTGACCCAGTACTGATGATCATAATTTTATCTACCATGTGATTGCCATGTGTACGCCACACCGAATAGCACTAGCTCACATTTTGTTATTGTTGTCAAGAACTTATTGGCATGCAGCCAGTAGATTTTCATCATGTGTTTGATCTTGTATTGAAAAAAAGATCAAACACATCATCATAATCTACAGAGTGCATCCAAAAAATTCTTAACAACAATTGAAATTTCTTTCAGGAAGCCTAACACTAAAAGCTGTTTTTGATTCAAAGAGCATCGTAGAGACGATGAACAAATAAGAATAATAATACATTCACTTCTATTTTCCTCGCCGAATAATCCGAACAAAAGAATCACCCGAGGGTAATCAACTGTTAAACGAATTTATCATGAGTCCTTGAAAAATTAATTAATACTGCTTGTCAAATATTATTGAAGAACAGCAAAATCGAACGCGATTGTCGCTACAATTCAGAAATCATTGCTTGCATCGCTTTTCTCTCAAAATTACTGTGAGATATCAAGCTACATAGAACTATGATCGACAAAAATGTCTTGAAAACAGTCAGAAACATTAGAACTTGAATGAATTAAACATAATGCAAATGAATAAGACTAGAATGAATAGGACACAAGTTCATTTCTACCATTTAAATCATGACGTACCAAATACCTAAGCAAAATTCGAACCAGATGCATTCAATGGTAAGCTTAAACACAGTGATTCATGACAATTGTAAATTGTCGAGAGTTTATCGTCTATATAGACGTATTGCAAAAGATAATAAGGATCAGAATGATACCTCTACTACTTGGCCTACTTCTACATGTACATGACTATACTATACTACTGCCATTGTAGAATATGCTGATAATACAGATGATAATAATGATATGATTAACAATTATAACTAGACTTTAATTCGTCACTTTGACGAATTGGGTGATACAAATGCTATTTTTGTATCATGAAAGTGTGCCGATGATGATCTAATGATAATATTCATAAATACGATAATAAAGATATTGATGATGATGATTTATTTGTTTTAAATGACGATGAAAATGATTAAAAGTAGTATAGGGCCCAATCGAGGTATTCGATAGACAGATTGTTATATGATTAATTTACTAAACAAGCTCAAATTTTCACCTGATTGCAGAGCCTACCAATCATTGAACTGATATTTCGACGCACTACATACGCAACATAATGGAGTTCTCACAATCTGCCGTGTAGGCCTACCGTCCACCTGCCGGGCTATTAAAAAAACAACAGAGTCCAGAACGTTGGGTTTTGAGCGAACTTGTCCCCGGCCGCAAAAAAAAATTCATAAAATTAATTTTTTTCACCGTTTCGTTGCCATCTTCTGACCGTTCTCACCGGGCGCATACCGGGTGTTGAACGTGCTTCTACCGTCTTCACCGCCCAGATTGACTTTTGTTGAAAATTTTGGCCGTTTCCATACCGGGCCCATACCGGGTCTCGAACATGTGCACCGGGTTTGTAGCAGCCACCTACCAGTCACTTAGCGTCCCCTCACCGCTCGGAGCGTCCTGTGAGCGAGTCCCCGGACTGCTGACGTCATGACACGACTGCCATAAATACCCCGATTTGAACGGCAACGGTCAGTCCGCTCTCCATATTTCATCACTGTTCTGTAACGGGTTATGAGCGTGTTGTGAACTTGTTCATACAGTGTGACCGTTTTCATAACGTATTCATACCGTCCTCATACCGTTCAACACCGTCCTCTTGCCGCTTACTTGCGGCAGGTGCCAGCCGACCAAAGTTTTGAACATGCCCAAAACTTTCGCCGGGTCCCACCGGGTGTAAATGAGCGCCAACGCCCTATTAACGTGTTGCCCGCTTTGATAACGAACCACCGTGTGCCCTCGCCGTTCTCCACCGTCCGCAGACATTTTCGCACACGGTGGCACACGGTAGGCCTACACGGCAGGCCTACACGGCAAAGTGTGAGAGTCACTTAATGAACAAGTCTAGACTGGAATGTAGTATCATTCCCTTTCCCTTCTCTCTCTCTCTCTCTCTTATTTATTTTTTTGTCAGGGGGAGGGGAGGCAAGAGTCCTTCGCTCTTCCCCGTTTCACTCTTTTCTTCTTCTTCCTCTTCTTTCTTTCCTTTTATCTTCTCTTTCCCTTTCCTTTCTCTCTCTCTCTCTCTTATTTATTTTTTGGCGGGGGGAGGGGAGGCAAGAGTCCTTCGCTCTTCCCCGTTTCCCTCTTTTCTTCTTCTTCCTCTTCTTTCTTTCCTTTTATCTTCTCTTTCCCTTTCCCTTCTCTCTCTCTCTCTTATTTATTTTTTGGCGGGGGGAGGGGAGGCAAGAGTCCTTCGCTCTTCCCCGTTTCCCTCTTTTCTTCTTCTTCCTCTTCTTTCTTTCCTTTTATCTTCTCTTTCCCTTTCCCTTCTCTCTCTCTCTCTCTTATTTATTTTTTGGCGGGGGAGGGGAGGCAAGAGTCCTTCGCTCTTAATTCCCCCGTTTCCCTCTTTTCTTCTTCTTCCTCTTCTTTCTTTCCTTTTATCTTCTCTTTCCCTTTCTCTTCTCTCTCTCTCTCTTATTTATTTTTTGGCGGGGGGAGGGGAGGCAAGAGTCCTTCGCTCTTAATTCCCCCGTTTCCCTCTTTTCTTCTTCTTCCTCTTCTTTCTTTCATTTTATCTTCTCTTTCCCTTTCCCTTCTCTCTCTCTCTCTCTCTCTCTTATTTATTTTTTGGCGGGGGAGGGGAGGCAAGAGTCCTTCGCTCTTCCCCCGTTTCCCTCTTTTCTTCTTCTTCCTCTTCTTTCTTTCCTTTTATCTTCTCTTTCCCTTTCCCTTCTCTCTCTCTCTCTCTCTCTTATTTATTTTTTGGTGGGGGGGGGGGGGAGGGAGGAGGCAATTAAGAGCCCTTTGCCCTTCCCCGTTTCCCTCTTTTCTTCTTCCTCTTCTTTCTTTCCTTTTATCTTCTCTTTCCCTTTCCCTTCTCTCTCTCTCTTATTTATTTTTTGGCGGGGGGAGGGGAGGCAAGAGTCCTTCGCTCTTAATTCCCCGTTTCCCTCTTTTCTTCTTCTTCTTCCTCTTCTTTCTTTCCTTTTATCTTCTCTTTCCCTTTCCCTTCTCTCTCTCTCTCTTATTTATTTTTTGGCGGGGGGAGGGGAGGCAAGAGTCCTTCGCTCTTCCCCAGTTTTCCTCTTTTCTTCTTATTCCTCTTCTTTCTTTCCTTTTATCTTCTCTTTCCCTTTCCCTTCTCTCTCTCTCTCTCTCTTATTTATTTTTTGGTGGGGGGAGGGGAGGCAAGAGTCCTTCGCTCTTCCCCTGTTTCCCTCTTCTTTCTTTCCTTTTATATTTCTTTCCCTTTCCCTTTCCCTTCTCTCTCTTAATTATTTTTTGGTGGGGGGGGGGGGAGGGAGGAGGCAAGAGCCCTTCGCCCTTCCCCGTTTCCCTCTTTCCTTCTTATTCCTCTTCTTTCTTTCCCTTTCCCTTCTCTCTCTCTCTCTTATTTATTTGTTGGTGGGGGGGGGGAGGGGTGAGGAGGAGGCAAGAGCCCTTCCCCCCCCCCCCCGTTTCCCTCTTTTCTTCTTATTCTTCTTTCTTTCCTTTTATCTTTCCTTTCCCTTTCCCTTTTTTCCTTCACTCTGTCTCCCCATCAACATATTAATAACTAATCAAGACCATTCCATTTTATTCAATACATTTTCGAAATACTTAAATTGGCAACTATATATTACCTTCTGTCCCAGATCCTCATTTTAAACGACTGATGCGAAAGACTAGTCGACGCAACCTTTCGAGAAAAGCCCCCCCGCTTTTATCGAATGGGTGCGTTGAAATCACCACACCGCGCCGCACCGCACCCTTTCGATGAAAGCCGTACTATAGATAGTCCATAGGAAAAACAATTTAGCCTTCGGCCCCGGGTTTATAGGGTTATTTGTAGATATTGAGACATTTGATTTTGTCGGTAATTGGTGGCTAGTTTTTTCGGTAATCGTTGGCCTCTACACCAACCCCACCCCCCCACTGAAAAATGTCTAGAGACGCCCCTGATACAATGTATTAGGTCATCGTGGAAGTTCTAGAAAGCAACAGGGGAGGGATCAAAATAAGCTTTGAAGGGCACTTATACGTAAAGAAGAGAACCCTTTCAAACGGGAAAATTAGATGGCCGCCTTTCTGCTTATTCCCATTTATACAAATCATTTTGTTGCAGTTTGATGTCAGTTCTTCACGATAAGCCTATTGCTCTTCTTCCGGTGGTTCCGTGAGTCCCTTAAAGTCAGTGAAAACAAAGTACTCGAATGAGACGGGCTGTTTTACACACTAATATATATATATATATATATATAGTAAAGCTACATACACTTAACTGAAGGAAAGAAACCTATAGAAAACGGACTGGATATTATTGAAAATACTATTCTAAACAAGAATGTACTACATGTACTACATTACGTTACAATTTCACAAGAGAAATAGAACTGGGGAGGAGCAACAATTATTGTCGTAGTAGCCTTTGTATTTTACGAGGCACTTTTTTAGCGGAGCAAATGTCGGCGGAGCAATTGTTGGTGTCACCGGAGCAAATGACGACGGAGCAATTGTCGGCAGAGCAAATGTCACCGGAGCAATTGTCGGCAGAGCAAATGTCACCGGAGCAATTGTCGGCGGAGCAACTGTCGTTCGAGGAGCATTTGTCACCGGAGCAATTGTCGCGTTTTGTGGAGCAATTGTCGGCGGAGCAATTGTCGGCGGAGCAAATGTCGGCGGAGCAATTGTCAGCGGAGCAATTGTCGGCGGAGCAAATGTCGGCGGAGCAATTGTCAGGGGAGCAAATGTCGGCGGAGCAAATGTCGGCGGAGCAACTGTCCGCGGAGCAACTGTCCGCGGAGCAACTGTCGCGGAGCAAATGTCGCGGAGCAATTGTCGCGTTTTGCGGAGTAAATGTCGGCGGAGCATGTGTCATGGACCCACTGGACACACTGATGCATTTTTCCAGATATGTGGGAAACATCCATTTTTCAAACAGCAGTTGAAAATGTGGGTGAGCGGCTCAGACAGCTCGTATGCAAATTCCTTGATGAGGCGTGTTGAGCAGTCTTTCGGACATTGATATTTCGTAGGCATTCAAAGACCTTTTGTCGCTCGATGATTGGAGGTGGTGTCGGCGCAGGGAGGTAGTCCGGCAACGAAGCCAGGTCGAGAGATGGAAGGGCCGAGCAAATCCGGCTAAAATGAGCGTTTATCTCATTCGCAATCTCCAAGTCGGATTTGTTGGCTGGAAAGCTGAGAGACTGTTTCTTAAGTCCTGCTAGGTGGCGAATTTGCTGGTGCAATTTCCCAGGTTCACTGTGTTTCAGATGTTCCACTTTCCTGCTATAGAGACTTTTCTTGGCAGAGCTGATTTCTCTTTGTACCTTATTTCTTACGCTACGAAATGAGTCATCACCTCGCGTATAGCTGATATTGCGCTGAGTAATGGCCCAGCGGATGGCATCATTCATCCATGGTTTATCGTTGGGACGTCGTTTGACTGTGATAAAGATCAAAGTATTGCCGATATTTTGTGTCTAAAAGTTGGTGAAGATTTGCAGTCATTTTGATTCCATCAGTGAATTCCTATATATATTCTGACCAGTCCATCTGTGTGATCCATTGACCAAAGGCGCGAATGGAGGAATCACGAAATGGTCGGAAGTATATTTTTGTAGTGTTACGTGGTGGAATAAGGAGCAGAGGAAAGTAAGTAATAACAGAGTGGTCACTTAAAGCAATGGGTGCTGAAACGACAGGCTCTTCATAACAATCCCCAAGATCTGTCAATAATTTGTCTAGGATGGATGTACCCCTGGTAGGTTACTACTTGGGACAAGAGGGTGTGCTGTTCCAAATGATCTGTAGGAAGGTCATTGAAATCACCAAGTATTATGAAAGATGCATTCTCCGACAGGGTTCGAGCCCTATCAATCATCATTATGATGTGATCACTCAGTTGGTCTTTATGTGGAGACCGAGGTGGGGAGTAGAGTACACATACATATATATATCTCTTGATAGACGGATAGTAGTAGATGATCGTAGACGAACCCACAAGACCTCCAGATGTTCAGGTACATGTTCTTTGAAGATTTCATAACAGTTTATATTCTTGTCCACATAGAGAAGAACTCCACCGCCTATTCGTTCGTTACGATCTTTGTGAAACTGTTTAAATGATGAAATTGATATGCAAAAGCCGGGTTGTCCTGGGAAAACCAGGACAACCATGTTGACACACTATGTTGACACACTCTTTCGCGACAATGAAAACAACAGGGGCGGTATTCTGAACATTGTTTTGTGTTATCTTTTGTTGTATCTCCCAGAGATAACACAGCGCTATTATTGTTGTAAGTTGGTATTCTGAAAATCATTTTATCCCTGTGTTATTTTTATTTATTTTTATTTAAAATGGTTTATTTCATTAAAAAACATTCGCGGCCCGAGAGCCGAATTGCAGTTTCTTTTACAAGGTATACATCAGTGACAAAGTAAAATTACACGTAAAACATTATGCATGGTAGCATTATGGTAGTAAAATTGGAATACTTTTGTACAAATGATATATAATTATGCTTCAACGACCTTGGTAAATTGCTTGGTACATATACAGAAATTCGAATTGTATTACCATATTTGCAATAAAATGATATATTAAACTTATACAATACATGAATAGCAATACATTTTTGATATTCAAAAGAATTAAATGTTTTGGTTGGAAAATGCATAGCCAGATGGGTAAGGTATAGTTATGGTGTTTTCTTCAATAACAGGGACAACAACAGAAACCAAATCCAGGAATTATAAATAGATGCTCCAATGATTTAAACAGATTATACAAATTATACATTGTAGGTAAAATGCAGAACATTTTGTATTTGGGCCAATTTAGTAAAAGGTGCATGTAGAATATTGCATAAAAATATGGTAAGATAAGTTTTGCATACAAACATGGGTAAAAGGTTGCCATTGTAATATTCGATATAATGTGTATCATCTTTGGAATCGTTAAAAAGTCAAACAGGGTTTTGTACAATTAAATCTGATTTAGTTTAAAAAAAGTAAAATTCTATAACATTATTCAAAAATGCATTCACATGTCATCCTTTTAATTAGGAAGTTATCTCAGAGAAATAGAGGACCGCCTCTATCTTATCTTTGACCACTGTTGACACGCCCATTTGTATGTGTAGTGGTACGCTAATTTGGGCAACACATTGACCTAAAGAGGGCGCTAGAGCCATAGAGGGGCCGGGCTGGGTTGATTAATTGTAGGGTTATTAGTTTGACTATACGTTTTAAAGTTAAATAGCATTAATTACGTTTCCAATAGTATGCCAGGAGCGGGTAAACAACCCCTGGTTTTGAATTCCTGCATTAGATTAAAGTGTTTATTTCGATAAGCACGTTGGAAATGAATTCCTGCATTAAGATGTACAGGTGTTCATTTCCGATAAACACGTTAGACAATAGACTGTTTTTCGGGGGACCTGACATTCTCGCAAAGAGATAGACTCCTCCCATTTTTGTTGATAACTAGTTCAAGTTACTCTTATCTATTATGCTTTGTCATTGGTTATAATTAATTAAATGTATAACTCCTCTCTTAGTTGGTCAGATGACCTATATCCCATCTTGTAATTGATTGTCTTCGTAAGGGTGCTCCTGGTTGGCTGGTAATATCATGTGATATCTAAGCCTCATCGGGTGCCGCAGTATTATGCCATGTGCGGGATTTTTGTAATTGAGTTTAGTTGAGTTTTATTTCATTCCGTTACCATGTTTAGGATGTGCTGCTAGTTTACTGTCGATAGGGCCGCCCAGCGTCTGAGAGGAGCAGCTTATTTGAAATGTTCTAAAATAATTAATCTTCGTTTGTAACTACTGGAGCTTCGGCTGACTTATATAATTAATAAAGTAGACTTCAACTGTATATCCGAGCTTCTTTCGTTTTCATTTGATGTCTTTTGTCGTCACCAATTCATTGACTGGCCCACCACATATGGACCCTACCATAATCAAAATCTGTTTTATATAAGCTTGATAAGTAGGTCAACCAATAGGAATACTTTATGCAATATCTGGAGATGCGCGTAGCGCATACTAATCTTGGGCGTAATTAGTTATTTGAGTGCTTATTACGCGCCTCATCATAATGCGCTGTGGCATGTGGATCGATCATGGTCGAAGTCAAGTCACGCTTTCACTATATTGGTTAAGATGAGAGCATTAAAATCGTCATATCCTAGCATGTAATTTCTTAGAAAGTTCTCATCTGTAATGTTTCCGGTTAACACACAATCTTTAATAATTTTCAGAATACCAATTATCTTGTCATATTATCTCTCATGCGCATATGCAAATGAGGATTAAGCGCAATTTTATTACTAATAAAGCACAATTACAAGCGCACAAAAGTTTGAACGCAGGCGCGACCAAAGAGATGAGAGAAAAGATACAACAAAAGATACAACAAAAGTTACAACAATGTTCAGAATATTCACTTTATCTTATCTTCAAAGATACAACAATATTAGAGATAACACATGGTTCAGAATACCGCCCCAGGCCCCCTTTTTTTGTTTTCCTTCAGATTATGGACAATTTGTGAGACCTAATAATAGTAATAATAATAGTAATCTTTTAAAGTACACTTTCTTTTTGCCCAATTGATTGTGAGCCCGGCAGCCACTGAGCAGCGTCAGATCGAAGTTGAATGGAGTAAAAATTAGTTTGGCATGGATTAACTTGAGCATTTAATTAACCAAACAGTAAAAGTTAAAAGTGTTTTTCTCTTATGATGCCTTTGGAACTGTTATTTGATTCCTCTTTTTTGTTAAAACAACTATACTACCTCTGTATATAAAGCCTTTCGTCCTAGGTATAAGAACAGTCCATTGGAAAATCTTATAAACAAGATAAATAATGGTATGTCTATCAAAAACTTTTTTCACTTTAACGTGCTTTCATTTTAGATCACTAGCTGTCATAAATAGAATTGTAATACAGCCCAAAAAGTTGTCCTGTTTGTCATAAACGACCGATGTATTGTCCAAATTAAGCCAGCAAAAGATCCTACAAATTTACTTTGAAATTGCCATTGTATTTCATGATATATGCCGTGGAAGGTGGTGCAGGGCCCCATTGTTTACCCTTTTCCAAACTCCTTAGAAATTTGGTCATTAATTGATGCCATATATTTTGTATACAGGTGTTGCTTGTGATGTTCCTGATGATGTGGTGTACACTGATGTACATAAAACAGTAAGAATCGGGGACAGCGTTGTCCTGAAATGTCGGTTTCGCGGGACACCATCAGCTGTCTACTGGAAGAAAGGAGATAATCCAATACGTGCACCAACCTTTGTGTCCTGGATTACAGGAGACCCTGCTACAGGATCATGTGTACATGTAGGTGAAAGGCCATGTCGGATCATGGAGATGAATGCAGAGTTCTCCTTAATCATCAAAGAAGTCAGCATTGCAGAACAAGGACTATACGTATGCAGGGTAAAAAACTACAAGGGGATATGGATACACAACTTTACAGACATCAGTGTGTTTTGTGAGTAATGGGTTAGACATGTTTTTCTAGAATATAATTTTCGAAGTCATATCAATATTTGTTAATCATTAGGCTAGATAAATGACCATAGACAGATTCAATGGACCAAAATCGGAATCCCCTTTCATTCAATCCTACGTGTATCCTTGAACAACATAACATATATTCCTTTGCGTAATTACTAAACTCCCTCTCACTTTTTTAAAAGTTGTACTTTTGAAGTGCTGTCCTATTGGATATATTTCAATCCTTTCTAAGATCATTTAAAAACAGGGAAGAACAGAGAGAAAATAGGGATCCAGAAAGTGGCCTCCTTCCCGCCCCCCCCCCCACTCCTCAGTGTTAGGGTACGCATATGCATGTTCCCAGCACTCCCCCCCCCCCCCTTTCAGCATAAGTCCGGTGTGTAAAGTCAATACGGGTAGACCTTTTTCTTTTGTTACGAGCCGGAGATTTGGGGACATGCATGCGGTCCCTCCGTTCCCGGAGTGGGGGGGGGGGACGCTTCTTCCTATGTTATCAGATTTCTTGCATGCGAAGTTAGACAAATATTGTTAGATACCGCAAAAGATATTTCTTTAGGAACATGCCTGTTTGTAGTACCTCTTTCAAAGAAAGATATTCAATGATTTGGAACATTGTTTTTTTTTATAGCTCCTCCCAAGAAACCCTACCCAGTCATCAATGAATGTCAAATGAACTCTCCAAACGACACTGAAACTACTTGTACTCTTTCAACGAGCGAATCAGTCGAGATAAGCTGCTCAGCTTCAGGTTACTTTCCAGATATCGATCTTTACTTTCTACATGGATCCACACGTCTTTACACGAAAGACCCAATTGAAGTCACAAATGTTGACGGGACGAAAAACAAAACCCTTTTCACCAATGCTACAGCCAGTGAAATCAGCTATATTTGTTTTGCGTCTATTCCTGAATCACAAGAGCAGAGAGCGGCATCTGTTTTAGTTAACCTACAAACAAGCTCTTCTCCCATGCCTGCTGAATCCAAAACTCCGATTGACAAGACATTTGGAACTTTAACTAACGGTAAGAACCTGTGTCTTCATTATTATCCCCTCGCTGACAAAGTCGGGAGGGTATTAGTAACGCTGCTGTCCGCCCTTCCGTCCTTCCTTCCGTGCGTCTGTTACAAATTGGTTTCCGATCGATAACTTCAGCGATAATTGACGGATTTTAATGAAATTTGATATGAAGGTACATCAAAACACAGCCTAAGTTCAATTTCCAAGTATGTAAGTCAAAGGTCATAGCTCATTAAATATGCGAATCTGGTTTCCATTCGATAGCTCAAGTAATGTTTGAAGAATTTTAATGAAATTTAATATGAAGGTACATTGTATCAAAATACATGTACAGCCTAAGTTTGATTTCTGAGTATGTAGGTCAAAGGTGAAAGGTCATAGCTCATTAACGCAAAAACGCATAGCGCAAAAACACCTAATTATATATGTGAAAACGTGGTTAACTTCCTTGCCTAGTAATATAATAGTATAGTTCAATGGGGGTAACATGTTCTGACGTATATAGGCCATTTGTACCCTGCGAGGGGATGCTACGCTTTGCGTTGACTTGTTTAAACTATTTATAAACAAAATCAGAAAAGGAAAATAGACATTAGATGCTAAAAAAGATTTACATTTCAAGGTAAGTGTTATATACTATGCTTCAACACTGTTTAAAAGGGCATACAACAATAAACAGGTTTTTCCCCCATATCAGTTAGACTTTACGAATGTCCACGCGAGGAGAAAAACGAGACGAGTACAACAAAAAGCTCCTGTCTATTTACAATATATCTTTCATTTATCTACAGTTGCACCTGTTATAACCCTCATTCTACTCATCTTGGCTATGATCTGTATTACAATCACCGTACTGCTGCATCGAAGGACCCTACAGAGGCATCGAGGTATATTTAGCTAGCTCTTACAGATACAAAGTTGAGATTGATCAAAAGGTTGTCACGTGATAGAGATTGAGTTGATTGTAATTAGCATATTTTCACTCCCGGTCATTTTTGATGTAATATTGACCAACCGGTCAAATTAGTACATATTTGCGTCATACCGTATCCAAGCAATTAACCCAGCATGCATTAGCGCATACCGATTATTTGCATTGTCTTAGCCATATATGCGCATCTGTCGCGGAAGGCGCTGGACGTCTTGAGAAACAAACAAGGCATGAGATCACAGTTATCATTGATTTTAGATTACCATCATGACACTTTAAAGTGTCATGATGGTAATAGCACTTTCAGTCATAATTGGAAGGCATCCTCAACTTATTCAAAATTGCAATAAACGTGCTCAAATATTGGATACAAATATGAAGTTTGGATGAAAATGACCTTGTCTATAAATCCTTTGAAGAAAAGAAAAAAATTAGTAAATAATTAAAACGAACAAAGCATTTGGTTAAATTCGGGATATCTTTAGTTCACTAAATATTTGTAATAATGGACCGTATTGGACCCTGAAAATATACAGATTTCTCAAAAAGATTTTATCAAGCTATGTAAACATTGGTTGGAAAGAAGAATTGATGAACAATTAAAACTGGATTTATTTGATGATAGGGATACTCGTAACGGAAATAAACTCAGAACCTTCAGACAATTTAAAAGTATTCATCTCATATACCAAATATGAATTTAAAATAAAATATCATCAAAATACGACTGAGCGCACTAAACTTACCAATAGAAACGAGATGATATGAAAGACCAGAACAACTCCCCCTGAATCTTTGATTCTGTGGAGACTGCAATATGAATCTAGTAGGAGATGAGTTCCATATAATTATGAAATGTGATAAATATAAGAATTTACAGGTAGACTTTTTGGAAAAAAATTAGCAATTTGGAAGAAAATTTTAGTAACTTGGAATATGCCAAGAAAAATTCATATATTAGACAATAGATAATAATAATAACAATTTTCTTTTTAAAGTCCACTCCAAATGTTATTAAGTTAAACCGAAAATGGAAATTCTTTTTTCCCATTTGATCATGAGCCCAGCAGCCACTGAGCAGCGCCAGATCGACGTTGCTCTATCCCCCTTATAGTTGAATGCCAAACAAGGTAGCAGCAACTCCCATTTTTAACGTCTTTTGGTATGATGCGGCCGGGGATCGAACCCACAACCTCCTGGTTGTGAGGCGGACACTCTACTGACTGAGCCAACAAAGATATTATATATACTTGCCTTCATTCACCAAAAACATAATTGCAGTGAGGGGTAACTTTTAGATGTAACAACAAAGTAAAACACAATGACAACAACCTTATACCATTTGATGAAAAATAAGTATACAACCCTACAGGGTTCGAAATTTGAAATTTAGTGTGCTGAAATTTGAAAATCATGCCGTCCAATATTTTGCTCAGTGGGGGGGGGGGGGGGGGGGGGGGGTGGGGGGGGGGGGGGGGGGGGGGGGGGGGTAGTGAGCACTAATTTTGTTTGGGGGGTCCTCGAGAATTTGAAAAATCGCTCCCCCCCCCCTTGAGCGCCAGGGGGGGGGGGGCCATCTCCAAAACAAGGTAAAATTAATGTGTTTTTACACGTTTTTTCCCGGGGAGGGGGGGGGGGGGCCCTCTGGATCCGCCACTGCAACCCTATTATTTCTTAATATTTCTTTTATGTATTCGACCTAATGTATTAAACAACAAAAACCAACCTATATAGACAATGCAAAATTTTACATTCTTATGTCTTAAGTCATGTCGTTCCTATGTTCACAAAGTGACGGTGGTGAGGAAAATCTGCACGCAAATTGTATGTGATTTTCATTCACTACCGTCACTTCGTGAAAATAGGGACGATTTATTGTATTCCATGTACCTCATTTACGTAATTTGTATAGCATGAGTTATAATTTATTTAGAAAAATATTTCCGGGGGGGTAATTGTCCACGGGGATGGTTTTCCAGGGGGTAATTGTCCTTGGAGGGGTATTTGTCCCATTGGTAATTTGCCGGGGGGGGGGGGGGGGGAGGGGGTAATTGCTCAGGGGGTAATTGTCCTAGAACCATTGAATACATTATGTCTTCCTTCCTGTTACTGAGAGCTATCCCACTCTATAATCATAACGTCATCCTTATTTTTATTTTTTTTTAATCAACGATGTTACATTCAAAATGACAAGAGGCAGAGTCACAAATTATGATTACAAATATAATTACAAATACAATTAAGAAAAAGAAAACAATAATAATACCAAGATTAATAACCCGTAACAATAAAACAATAGCATACAACTCTACACTATCTTGAGAAGTTGAGAGGTTCTGGTTAAAACTATGGGCAAGAGGTGACTTGGATAGTGCTATTTGCTGAGGGGCATAGCCCCTAGGTAAATAGGATTATATCCTGCATCAAAAATTTGTTGGCTTTTGATTGGTTGAGAGCTCGTCACATGACCAGAAATATTTGAGCTATTTTTTAGAAAGTACTATTTGAGAGTACTATTTTGGTTGGGAATTGGAAAAAAAAGTGAATTTTTTTTCCGAATTGAATCAATTTTTTTCTTCAAATCTTAATTTAATGAAAACAAAATATTTTAAATCTTTATAGATAAAAGTTGACATTTTTTTGGTTCTAAATTTTTTTCTCCAAAAATCTTTTTTTTTTGTATTTATTTTTTTTAAAATAAAATTTGATGCAGGATATAAAACAAATAAACCATGCCTTCTATTTGAGGTACTGGTTAAACTATGGGCCTCGGTGACCCGAATAGTACCATTTGCTTCGGGGCTGTGCCCCTCAGCAAATGGTATTATTGGAGTCACCTCTTGCACATAGTTTTAACCAGAACCTCTCAAGGCATTGTATATTTGTATACTATTCGAGTACATCGAAAAAAGGCATGGTATATATTTGTTTTATATCCTGGATCAACAATTTATTTAAGAAATAACTAAATAAGAAATGAAAAATAAAGTTTTTTAATTTTTATTCTTTAAACATTTTATTAAAAATTTAAAAAAAATTAATGAGTAGGATTTTTGTTTTTAATCATTTTTTTCCAACTCTCAAATAGTACTTCTACTCTCAAATAGTACTCCCAAATAGTACTTTTTCAGAAGTAACCTTAAAATTGTTGAAATATTTCTGGTCATATGAAGAGCTCTCAACCAATCAAAAACCAATACATTTTGTATGCAGGATGTATTAAAAATCCTTTTACCGGTAACTTTAACATGAAGATTAGGATTATGAAATTGTGACTATAGTAGTAACATGGGAAATTGTTGGTTTCAAATTACATAAAATAAAACGGTTATTCATATCGTCATTGAGGGTAAATTATTTTAAAAGGAAATAGCTTCTTCCCTTAATTCTAATCAGGTTTTTTTATGAAAACAGTAGAATTTTTTATTTTAAATTGAAATGTCAAGTAATACTGAATACTGTGTGCGCCTATAAAAGTTGGTGTGCTTCCAAGTGAGTGGAGAATGTGCACTGTAATGTACGGAGCACTGAGTAATTGATAGTGACGGGGGTAATAATAATTACTGTAAAGGACTTGGACAAAGCCCTTAATAAGAAACGGGTATGATGATGATGAAATTAAGACTTGTTGAATAACATTGTTATCTATATTCCATGTGACGACCGTAACAGATCAGATCAAGCTGATGGTGACCGACAGCCCTCCAGACACATCACCAATCTATTGGGCTCTATAGCCTTGCATCAAATGACCCCTCTCTATGAGATTATACTCAATTTGCAAAATATAATAATACATATCAAATGCATCTTTCGGTCAAATTTAGTTCAAAAGAGGTACAAACTGACAGCCGGGATCTGGAAGGAATTTGCTCTCAATATAACCAACCGACACTGCCAGAGACTTGGAAAGATCTTTAATCTTTCTGCAGACGACATAGCTACCAGGAATAAAGAAGACCTCAAGATGTTCAGGACGGACATCATGCTCAAGGTGTGGGTGCAGGATCAAAAGTGCAGTGACTACGAAATCAGGTGCAGATTGAGACAAGCGGCAAAACAGTGTGAACGCCAGGATATCGCAGGTACATATTTGATTTGATTTTTTTTATTTGAATTTAATTTATTAACAAAAAACAACAACATAACACAATGTTACAAATGTATTCAAGTTGGTAACAAAATAACAAAAATATCCATGTACATGACTTACAAGGAAAAAGAAAATATCCATAGATAAACCATGTGTACAAATTAAATTAATCATAAACCATATCATATCAAACCTGTGAATTAGCTATAACTTAATAATACGTAGAGATTTGTGGCTGTAATTGAAATTCACAGAGTTCCAATAGCGTATAAGTGATTCAAATAAAGGATATTTTTAAAATTAAAAACTTAAAATGTTGTTTAAGGGATAACCAAAAGTTAGCACGAGTGCTAGTCAGGATTGGTTCTCCAAGTTTCGAAAACTGTATGCAAATTCATATTGATATTTATTTTGACTTAATATCATATTTGATCCTCATATGGCAGTATATCGTCAGATTGTGAAGGTGTTGTGGTATAGTGGTTTATTCACTTGACTTTGAATTCAAGGGTTGTGAATCCACATTTATCCCTCTTCACCCAGGTGTAATTGGATCCCTGGCAATTTCTTGGGTAATAATAATTCTATGACCTTTAGGAAGTACACCATTAAAGCTGATGGTGCTTCACTTGGAAAACAAAACAAAGTCGGAGGGGATATATATAGTAACGCTGCCGTCCGTGCTTCCGTGCTTCTGTGCTTCAGTGCGTGCTTCCGTAACAAATTTGGTTTCCGATCGATAACTTCAGTAACATTTGACGGATTTTAATGAAATTTCATATGAAGGTACATGATATAAAAATACAGGCTAAGTTTGATTTTGGAGTACGTAGGTCAAAGGGCAAAGGTCATAGCTCATTAAATATGTGAATCTGGTTTCCATTCGATAACTTGAGTAATGTTTGACAAATTTTAATGAAATTTGATATGAAGATACATAGTATCAAAACACAGCCCAAGTTCAATTTCGGAGTGTGTAGGTCAAAGGTCATAACTCATTAAATATGCCAATCTGGTTTCCAATCCATAACTTTAGTATTGTTTGACGGATTTAATTAAATTTGATATGATTGTTCATGGCATCAGAACACAGCCTAAGTTCGATTTCAATGATTGTAGGTCAAAGGTCATAGCTCATTAAATATGCAAAACTGGTTTCCATTAGATAACTTGGGTAATTGTTGACGAATGTTAATGAAATGTAATATGAAGGTACATATGGTATCAAAATACATGTACAGCCTAAGCTCGATTTCTGATTATGTAGGTCAAGGCTGAAAGGTCATAGCTCATTAAATATGCAAAAACACCTAATTATTTAAGTGAAAATGTGGGTAACAGTCTTGCCTAGTAATATAATATTATAGTCCAATGGAGGTAACTTGTTCTGACATATACAGTATATGCCATTTTTACCCTGCGAGGGGATGCTACGCTTTGTGTTGACTCGTAATTATTATTTTTATTTTGAAGAATATAGTATTTGTTTTAAAGGTAAAGACCAGTTATGGTCATGCGATTGCATTGTGAAAGAAACGTTGTGGAATCGATCAGAAAAGGTTGATCATCAAGCATCTAGCATCTGCAAGGTTCTGGAATCATCAAAATGATAAGAAATTTGGCCCATTCTTCGTAAAGTTACAAGCACTATACACAGAAAGATGTATATGGGACTACCCTATATCTCTCACAGACCATGAGAGAAACAAGTTTACCAAATATATGAATTAGTAGGCGGTTTCCCGGCAAATTTTTTATCATCATGTATTAGTCAAAACATATTCTTTCACATGATTGGTAAGGAGAGCTTCCATTTTTATTTTTGAAATTGGGGCGTTTCCAATACTGGTCTTTACCTTTAATCTATGTTCAATCCCTAAAAATCACAACTTTGATCCTTTGTTCACGAGTAAATACCAATGTATTCTAGAGTGTTATCTAAAAATCATCATTACATGGTGAATAGTAAACATGATATACCAGAAAAAATACAAGCAGATAAATTTCAAATGTAAATGTAGGCCTAAACTCAGCAAGTCAAAAAAAAAATCAAAAAAAATCATACATAATAAACAAATTTTGAAAACAAATCCTTATATCGTACCGGTAGTAACGATGTCTAAACATAAGTATACATATAGTAGGAGACCAGCCTGTAGGTTCCGTGACCAATCTCTGGGAACAAAGGTTTGAAAGTGTTTTTGTGTTCCCTGATGAATACCGAACAATTTTGACTTGGGCTGCCCCATTGAAAATCCCAGGTATTTTCGTGAGGGGTCAACAAGGGTCACACAGGGATAGAAATTCAAATAGTTCTAATCGTGTCAATATGCATATCAAATTACTCGTCTGGTCATGAGGATTCCAAAAATGTATAAGTTGTAATATCTCCGACCTTAAATGAGGGCGCTATGGTCAAAAACGTTGAAAGGTCAACACACTTTTGACTGGTGGTCAAACTCACCAACACAGTGAACCTTATTAAATTGCATACTTAATTACTCGTCTGGTCATAAGGATTCCAAAACATACCTCTGACCTTAAATGAGGGCGCTATGGTCAAAAAGGTCAATGCACTTTAGAAATAACCAACACATGTACAGTTAACATCGTCCGCTTCTAATGATTTTAGTGTCTAATAGTATGTTTTCTGACATAACAAATTCAACTAAGCAACTTTTACAATCAAAAGTGGTTGCCATAACCTTGAAATTTCCCCCAAACCCATGGATAAAAAGTTGTTAGATGTTTGTCACTGAAACGGCAGCCATTTGGTCAAGGTAAGCACTTTTACTTTTGAAAGTTGTACCTACAGGCTGCATGATATGGTCTCCTACTAATAATTTGTAATTTGTAGGATAATTGTGAGAGATACAGTAATCTGTAATTGGTAAGTACCATATATTCAGACTCGATCCCTATTTGCGTATACCAGGGCTCAAGTTAATTTTTTGTCCACAGGGAAAAAAAAAGAACCCCTGTAAGTGATGTTTTCCTGGCATCTACTAACATGCGAAGCATCGTTGACGAGCCGCGAAGCGTCGAGGTGATTTTTTTTTGTGCTATTTTGAACCCGGCCCCGTTAATCATTACGAAATGCTCTCGTTAAAACTATACCCCACCACTTTAACACAGGAATTAATGTAATCTGGTGGGGTGCCAGAACCCCAATTTCGTTTCTCTCATTAAAAACTTGGACAGAGCCTTGAGGCTCTGCGTGAGAGGTTATGATATTGGATTGCAGCTGGACTCTTCATCATCTTACGTAATACTAGTGTAAACAAAGTTACAAACTCTTACTGGGGCTCTGCCTGAAAGGAAATGAGAATTAGTAGGAAATAAGTATTTTATTTGTTTTAAGATATTTTCATGTCCTAAAGTCACTAATAATTTAGATGAAGACCAAAATGAAAGTTTGAACGAAACAAAATGACCCATAATTGGCGATATAACAACAATTTTGACTCTAGCAGCGAACCCCTGCATGTGTCTCTTTCTCCCTTCTCCCTTCCTTTCCCCTCTATCATGCTTATCTATCACCTCATCAAGGTCTCGGTGGGGTGGATTACAGCGCTAGTATTTACTTAGGGCTTATCACAATCTCAGCTCAGCTCAGATAGATTTAGCTGTTGGTTTCTATTGGTTTCTATTGGACCTATTGGTTTCTATTGGTCCCATTGGGTTCTATTGGTCTCATTGGTTTTCTATTGGTCCTATCAGTCCTATTGGTCCTATTGGTTTCTATTGGTCCTATTGGTTTCTATTGGTCCTAAATTGGTTTCTATTTCTATTGGTTTCTATGGGTGCTATTGGTTTCTATTGGTTTCTGATGGTTTGAATGGTCTCTATTGGAGTCAATTCTATGGGTCCAACAGAAACCAATAGACTCCAACAGAAACTATTAGAGACCAATAGAATTTTTCTAATGGTCTCTATTGGTCTCTGGGATTTTCGACAAGGGGGGGGGGGGGGGGGGGGGGGGGGGGGGGGAGGGGGGTTAAACCCCCTAAACCGCCTAGATCCGCCCCTGCAACATTTTTGGTGATCTTCTTCTCAATATTGATTTACTGGTTGAGTTACATTATTTGCTGATCTTTTAGAATAACCAGATTTCAGAGGATTCACACTTTTCACAACGAAAAACTTCTCCATGTTTCAGTCCTTGCGCGATCATCTCCAGCTCCAGCAGATATTGGGCGTCAGTGTGCCCACCGGTACTATTGGCGCAGTATAGCCATTGCTGACGGCCGCATTAGCTGCACTAGCTGCGAGCTTCCGTTATATATCGGTAATATTCATAGAGATGGGAGAGATAGTGCCATCTAAGTTCCATTTGATTAGTTTGAAAATTAATACTCAATATTGTGTTAAAGTTATATCAGAAAAGATAATCTTTATTTTAAAATTCCACGGGGGGGGGGGGCGATTTTTAACTGGCGTGTACTATGTTTTTGGTTTTGTCTACATTTTTCTCAAATACCTTGTGCAAAAGGATTGCTTGGTTAGGACATTCCGTACTTTACTAGGGAGGTTGTTCCAGATAATTGCACCTTCAAAGGATTATGGCCCTTCTACCATTTTCAGTTCTAACTTTTGAGATGACTATAATTCATGAGTATGAGCAATGTGTTGTTGCAGACAGAGTAAATCATGAAGATATGAGGGAGATTTACCATTTACAATATCAAACATAAGTTTACATTTCTGGAATTGCCAACGTTTTTCCATGTTTATCCACTTGAGTTTTGAGAACATTTCTGAACTTGGGGTATGTAAGAACGTACATTCATTTGTTTATGCAACTTTAATAATCAGTGTATTCTGAAGACCTTGATTACAATTTGACCATGAGGGCAATAGTCACAATATGGTAATACAAGTGCATTTGCTAATAACTTGGCACTGATGGCACTGATATCGTTAGAAATTTTCATACACGTCTCAATAGTGCCAATCTTGAAGCAATTTTGCTGGAAGTATGTTGATGTGTTCATTCCCGTTAAGGTGCTGGTCCAGCCACACCCCAAGATATTTCACATTTTGTACATGTCTAATTTGCAGACCATCTATCTTTATGTCGATTACTGCCTCGATATGTCGTAGTTTTGGGGGTGTCCTTACAAGTAAGAAGTTGGTCTTATCCGTATTAAGGGAAAGTTTGCTTTGGTAAACCCCAGGAAGAACAGCATTGACGACGATGATGATGATGGTGATTATGAAGCCTCCCTTAAAATTATTACTATAAATTGTATAACATTTTTCCTCAGACGATTTCATCAGCAACGAAGAGAGTGAAGTCATGACATCCCCCATAGAACAGAATCCTGGAGCCAGTAAATCAGAAAATGGTGATGAGTCATTCTTCACTTACTAAATCTGTCATTGTAGTTATTGTATTTTTTATGCCTCTGTTACGAAGTAGCCGGAGTCATTATGTTTTCGGGTTGTTCGTCCGTCCGTTCGTCCCGTCCGTACGTCCCGTTCTCGTTCTCGTGATCGCGTTATCTCAAGAACCGACTGATGGATTCCTACCAAACTTTGGTCATGTATGTAACCTGCAGATCCAATGAATTGATTAGATGTTGGGGTCACAGGGTCAAAGGTCACAGGGCTCGTTACGTATGAAAAATGGCTTACGATCGCGTTATGGATTCCTGCCCTACCTAGTTCATGTATGTATCTTAATTGCAGAGCCAATGAATTGATTAGATTTTGGGGTTACGAGGCCAAAGGTCAAAGGTCACAGGGCTTATTATGTATGCAAAAATAGCTCGTGATCATGTTATCACAAGAACTGATTGATGGATTCCTGCCAAACTTATGTCATGTATGTATCTTGCAGATCCAATTAATTGATTAGATTTTGAGGTCACAAGGTCATAGGTCAAAGGTCACAGGGCTCATTATGTCTGCAAAAATAGCTTGTGATCACATTATCATTAGAACATATGGACGGAATACCATGAAACTTTATGTTATGTTATTTATGTTATTTGTACTTACTGTCTATGATAAATGTATATACAAATGTGAGCTGTAAAACGATTTTTATGCCTTCATTTTATTTTGTGCATGACAATAAATATAAATTCAATTCAATTCAATTCAACTCAGGACATGTATATATTTTGCTGAGGCAATGAACTGATTAGATTTTGGTGTCATGAGGTCAACCGTCAAAGGTCATGGGGCTCATTATGTATGCAAAAGTAGCTTGTGATCACATTATCATTAGAACCGATGGATGGATTATTACCATCAAACTCAAGACATATGTATGTATCTTGCAGAGCCAATTAATGAACTGAGTAGATTTTGGGGTCATGAGGTCAAAGATCAAAGGGTCATACATGTATATGAGAAATAGCTTGTAATCACGATATTCTGAGAACTTGTTAATCGATTACAATCGAACTTGAATTTGAAGAATTTCTTCTGTTTTGGTTTGTAAAATTGCTCTATGACGGAGGCATCAATTTCGACTGCGCACAGTCAAAGTTCCATCTAGTTTTCTTTCGTATTTATTTGAAGAAAAAATTTCTTTCACATGGTACATGAACATTTAAGTAAACATAGACAATAACAATTATAACAAAAATGAAAAAAGAAAATCATTTGAAAAAATACATGAAAATGATATACTGGTAATCAAATGATCAAGTTTGAATTCTAACCTGACCGCAAGTAAGATTAAATGTTTTAAAAATGTCAATTCAATATCTACAAACATATAAATTTTCGTGTTCACTTTACCTAAACCCAACCCCCCCTCCCAGTATAGGTTAAAACTATCGCTCTGTTGTTAAATTTAAGTCATTACGTTTGTACAAATTTATTACTTGAATATTTCATTGATATGGAATAAAAAACATGGAATGAAAATAAAAGTTACTTCGAATTGAATTGAATAGAAAAAGGATATAGACATTCGATATGTTTGTCTTGGCATTCATGGTATATCTTTCTTTCCAAAGGGGGCAAGTTGAATTTAGAACTTTTATTGAACCATAACCATATTAAACACATACAAACAATAATACCAAAAATAGTATTTAATATGGAAAGGACCAATAGAAAAGCAAATGCTTGTGAAAAATGGCACACTTTTCTGTTGTTTTAATCCTCTTTGTTTTTCTGCTGCACTTTTGGCGTACACCTTCTCTTACACTGTTAGTACTTTTCCCTGCATGGTTCCTCTACTATTACCGATACTATAACTGATACTATTACTGATACTTTTCCTGTTATACAGCTTATCTGTTTACACGTAAAACACCTCAGGCCAAGAATAGTTTAACAGCAATGTTGATATTATTACTTGTACGTTATTGCTTCAAATATTGCCTGTGAAAATCCTTGAAAAGCCATTCTGAAAAAAAAAATAGTTGAAACATCTTTTACTCTGTTGCATGTCAACCCTTCATGACAAATAATATTTTTAACACGATCGCAAAGAGTTTCAAAAAGTCAACCTAAAGCAGTTTCAATAGTGTTTTGCGTCATCGTATTGAAAATGTGCGATCATGACAAAAAATATGTTATCAGTTTCAGTTTTATTTTTCATTTCCAACAGAACAGTATCAGAATATTTCAATATATAATAATATGGTACTGAAATTACTCTTGAGTTGCCTCTGCAAAGTTTTTGCTATCATATTTTTATTTAAATATAATTTTCCTTACAGTCTCATCTATATCACGTGATGAACTCAATCGCATTGGTCTCTATGCTGGGTCAGCAGTTCTACTTGCGTTCTGTAAGAAATACGATGTGACAGCCCCAGGACAACAATCTCCAGAAGAAAAAGAACTCATTTTCGAAATAATCAATTTGCTGAAACCAACTTTAGACTCCGAATTTGAAAGAATTAGGAGAGAAAATAAGCAAAATACCCCAAGAAAAATTCTAAGACAGCTTCTGGAGAATGAACATCCATGCTATGGTAAGGCACTATACGTATTATGTCACCTGTCACCTGGATGGCACCTGTCTTTTAGACCTCAAAAATGGTCTTTTTGAGGGCTATAATGCCAATCTTTTCTAATAGTGTTAAATCTATTTTAGAACAAGATATTATACAAATGTACCAAGCTGTGAGAAAGAATAGTGGAAATTATGTATCTGTGGAGGGACTGGCGTAGTACCATTTGTTCCGAGGGGCGAAGCCCCGATGAAAAAAAAAAAAACTATTGCCAGTCCCTCCGGAGACATATAATTTCCACTATTCTTACAAACTAAATGCTAATTGGTATATTTGTTTTATATGCCTTCTTTACAATCCGAACCGATTTGACACCAATGTTGAAAAATCCCTTTAAAGCTATAGGTCACTGTAAGGTCAACGTTTGACTTAATGATTGGCTATCAATGACAATGCCAAAGACAATTTAATCTCATGTCACCCACTTTGGGGTATTGAAATTGTCAATTTAACCTGCGCACAATTAACGCGCATTACTTTTGATTGAACGTGTGATGTCACAATTATCTATCTGAAAATCTCACAGAGAGCATGTACACATGCAGGAAGGGGTCGATAATTGATTTGAGAAGTATTCAAGTGATTACAAATAAACATGCAACTTCCTTGTGTTATATTATCTTTTCTAGCCTGCCTTCTTGCCAAGAAAAAACCATTCAATATCTTCGATGTAGAGCTGATCGATTTAGCCTTTCGTCTCATCATGGCCGACGTGTACCCATTTGCCAAAGCTCTGAACATAAGCGATACAGTCCTTGCTTCTTACAGATGCAACCTTGAACCCCACAATCTGACACAGGGCACTGCTTATATCATGAAGCAGGTGAACACTGATAACCGAGTGAAAATGGTTACGCCCTTGAGACAGGCAGGGTATTCTGAAGAGGCAAGGGCACTATATTTTGGTAAGTGCTGAATCTTCTCAGTTTACCATGTTTACATCTTTACAAAGACACAGTAAAAGGAAATATCTTATTGTGGCATAGAAAGGGCATATGCAAGCATTGTTTTAAGCAAAGGAAATGCTTTGCTTTTGTGGTTTAAAAAAAATTGTGTTTGTGGGTACAGTACGTGCCCCGTCACAACACTTCTGCCTAAGCTTGAGCAAGGCTTTTTTTCTACATTGCTCCTCTCCACCCAGGTGGTAAAAGGGTACAGGGTAGGATGCAAACATCATTGCATGTGGATGGATTAGAATGTGCATGCATGTAAAAAGTGACAAACGGTTCTTCGTATATGTTACAGGATTTGAGATCAGCATTGGAGACATGATAAAAGTTGAGAATCGAGTTAACATGGCACAGCTGGCGAAACAACTGGGTGTTTCTGATGACGTCCAATCCACGGATCCAGACAACCAAGGGAAGTCTGTACTTCGTAGATGGAGAGACACTGTTTGTTCTTCAACATTCAACCATCGCTTGGTATTGGCCGATGCGTTGTTCAGCATGGGGGAGGAGCAACTCGCACTAGACATCATTTCAGGTATCTGTACACCTTCATGAAGAACTTTCACAATTTTTTAATTCTAATTCTTTCAGTAATTTTCTTTTTCTTCCATTTTTTCCAGAGGACCAGTAGAAATATCCCTGATAGTGTGAAGACACATGGCAAAGTGGAGACACCAAAAAATGTTTCTTTGAGATTTAAATATAATTAAATGATGGCAAAAGCAAAACTCCACTATTACCCCCTTTTCCCAGGACATAAATCAGAATTTCCAAAAGAGTCTTTACAATCAGTTCAAGTACTAATTTAAGTGGGATAGAAATATGAACATTAACGTTAATGAAGGTACATTTAATTATGGAAAAACAAAGCCACCCTGTATTCTCAAGATAGAAACATTAATGTACCTGATTTTTTTTTAAATAAATGTAATGCTTCCTGGGAGAAATTTCAATTATTGAAACATATTTGTGGCTTACACCCAGTAAATAAGATCGATTGATCGATCTGTATTGAAAAACAAGTCAGAAAAAATCTTGGTACCAGCGGGACTTGAACCTGCATCTACTGCTTGCCGGGCAGCGACTCTACCACCAGGCCATCACTGGTCGATTGTGACTGTGCCATGGACCAGTGATGGCCTGGTGGTAGAGTCGCTGCCTGGCAAGCAGTAGATGCAGGTTCAAGTCCTGCTGGTTCCAACATTTTTTCTGACTTGTTTTTCAATACAGATCGATCAATCGATCTTATTTACTGGGTGTAAGCCACAAATATGTTTAAATAATTGTATCTGATTTGTTTTCATTTGTTGTCAGGAGTGTATAGAAATGGGGAAATAGACAAGCAAGTGACACAACTGCTAGCGGCTAACATTAGGTTGGGACAGTTGCCAACATTGTCTAAAATCCTGGACCAAACGAAGGAGAACGAAGAGAAGGGATTAATACAGAAGAGTCCTACAGAAATGAGCAACAAACTTCTTGATGCTGGATTCTGTGCTTATGCGCATGAGTTAATGGCAGGTAATGTAAGATTTAAAGATTGTTTATCAGTTAATTATAAAGAAGTACATTTGTCACATGATCATATTTTACCTATCTTCTAAAATCCTGCTTTCTTCATCTTTTTAGGGCCTCTTATTCTTATTGGCAGTATTGATGAGATGTAGAGAAACAATGTTAATTTGAAGGAAATTCAAATTTTCTGTGATTCTTGATATGCTATCACCATGCAAATTGCCAGCACCCACTTTCTTATATATTAAAGCATAAAACTAAATCATTCAATTATTCAAGGATATGTTAACCCTAATAAGGCCGGGCTATTTAAGGTCTTAGTACGGCCGGGGGGGGGGGGGGGGGGGGGCATTATGGCCCCCCTTAAGATCTTGGCCGTGAAACGGCCGATCTCCGCGAATAGAACAATATGATAATTTCAATTTTTTGAAAAAATCACTCATTTGCATATTTATGGTAATTTATGCAAATAAGTTCATAAAATCACATTTTTACCCATAAATCATATATTATTCATATTTAAGAATTCTTTTTCACTACATATATTCATTAGACCAATTGGAACAATAATACAACAAATTTTTTGGAAAGAGCCTTATTCCTTATGTTATCTCTTGTTTTGATAATTTCTTATGTATTTCATTGTTTTTTTAACTTATGTATTTTATTGTTTTTTTTCATTTCTTCCTACAATTCAACTATTTTGACTTTCAAAATAACCACCTAAATTTTAAACAAGACACAATAACCCATGTTTGATCTATTTTTAGGAAAAATGACATTTCCATTTGTTTTGTACACAAATCACAAAAATGAGTGATTTTCGGGCTGACATGCAAAGACAAAAGGTCACGTGACCTTGTAACTGTAGGTCCGATTTTTTTTTTTTTTTTTTTTTTTTTTAAGATGTGCAAGACTCTAAAGAAAAAAGTCAGCGAGCGGCGAGGCGCCATCCATATGCATTCTCGAACAATCAGAAAAATCGTGGAGGGGGGGCCTATATTTTGTAGTTGCAATAGTACTGAATCAATGGAATGTTTAAATGCAGATACATATTTATTTCACACTATGTTCTCATGTTGGTGTGTAAGGTATATGAGGTGAATCATAATCGGCTTAAAGGTACTATGTCCCTTTTGCAGCCAACCTCAAATTCTGTAGAACTTGGCAGGAATTATGAATATGTGATGTATGTCCTATCTGTGAAATTTAAACGTTAGCAGTGTCCTAATATTCAAATTATGCGAGGAAACCCGTTACTTGCTAGACTTCACTGTCAGACACTATTGAGTGACTGACTGGCTTTTTTCTTCTCTGGTAATAACAAACATAAAATGAGCTGTAAAGGGTACATGAGCATTTGTCTACATCAATAACCCACTTCTTGTGATAGCCAAAATTAAACTGATTGAATCTTTGCGCAGCATAAAACGTCTGACCATTCGGTACAATGGTCTGAAAATCAAGACTATTACTTATTGGCTCTATAGCTCCTAAGACGATTTGACTACTAATAGTCGTTATTTTCCCACTTGAACACTTTTTCAAGCCCCACTTTCTTTAGGGAAGTTCTAAATTAGTATTATCTTTCAAATGCCGTTGGAATTTAACCTTTTCATTTTGTTGGCCTGCAAATGGGACATAGTACCTTTAAGTTGTATTAATTAATACACCAGCTTCACCCCGATAATCTACAAATATAAACTAGTTATCACCAAATCCAGAATCTCATCTGCCAATAAAATGCTTCGAATACGTGAAAAAACATCCTACTTGACATCAGAGAAGTTAATGTCTAGCCACTTTTAAAAAGATCAATTGAAACAAAGTTCTTCCCCCAGTGATAAAATGTCACATTTATGCATTTTTATTCTATGTATTTTATGTTTTGTCTTTATATTTTAGGGTTTTGCACATGTTATAGTACTCTTTGTTGTTAGCGCTGCTAAATTTGTGTTTTGTTCTTTATTCTGGTTTTGTCTGTAACATCTGGTAGTGTCCGGTCATGAAACGAAAACAAGGAACGTGGCATCTGAGGAGCTGTGTCAAGAAGGCATCGCCATTAACGAGCCAGGTAAAGAACTCCACACATTTAGGGAAATGCCTGAGATGTACATGTATATCTGCGCATTTGAATGATTTTAACACAATCATAAGTGCAGTGAATCATAGTCATCATTATCATTGTCGATCACCATACATCGTCATCATCACTACCACATACCAAGTGGCGATAAACTAATGTGAACCCTCAGATGGGCTTGGTTAAATGTTCAAATAACCTTGAGCAGCAGGTGTCTTGAGAACGAATTGTTACTTGACCAATATGATTCTATTACCTATCAGGCTGATAAGGCGTGATATTGAAAATTTCGCCACTACTGCCACATAATTATTATGTAATACTCCCTTGTTAACTGTTTATATTTTGACCTAGTCAATTCATTTTAGGGTTCCTTGTGCTGACAACGTAATAAGACACAGACAGGAACTCACACACGCCCACACCCATACATATATTGATATAATTTGTCCTTTTGCCACATGGTTAATTGATATATCATGCACGTGGTAGTACTTCATATAATATAGTTAGTTTAGTAGCATGTTTTTATTTTAATCCATTTATAATTTTAGTTCTAATCATCTCTTAAGTTGTTTTTGTTTTTATTTGTTTGTAATAAAGGTAAAAGGTGGGATAAAGAGGAAAGGAAGGTATGAAAAAAGCCAAAAACGATGACACACTCGTTTAAACATATTTGTGGCTTATGGCGATAAAAACACACAGTCTCAATGAGGGCGGATAGATCACATAATGAACATATGAAAACATGCATCATTTGTTTTAAACTACAAAACCTTTAGATCCTTGTATTTTTATGTAAAAAGAATTCATTCAAGATTGTATTGTGACAGTACGGCTGACGAATGAATCTCTAGTTTAATATGCTTAGTACGCACACAGAGATAAGTACACTAGCTTACCTCTATACGCATTTACGCATATAGTGCTGTGCAAGAAAAGGCCCATGCACACGCAGTATAAGTGCTCTATAACCTCTACGCGCACTTTTGCACATCATGTACATCATGTACATGCACTCAAATTTTTTTTGGATAGTACTGGAAACTATTGCACACTTTTTCATGAAAGATGTGGGATAGTCTCGATAAATGAATCACACGTGACAGCGAATGACCAATCATTTAATTAGGCTCTAGGAGTGAGTTGTATAAAAACAAATACCAAAGCTTGCCTGATTCATTCTGACTTTTTAATATTCATTAGTCTGCCATTATAGGACAATAATTTTTATGAATGTATTCCTGGGAGAAATTTAAACATATTTGTGGCTTACAATTACCGGTAGATAAGATCGATTGATCGATCTGTAATTGGAAACAAGTCAGAAAAAATCTTGGAATTAGCTGGATATGAACCTATCTGCTGCTTAAGGCCATTATTGGTCCATGGCACATGCAGTCACAATCCCCCCTATTTCCCCACATTGGTTTATCGTTTTCGGGGAAGGTATAATATATATTTGATGTGTTATAATACACCTCGTTTAACAATTTATCTTTGCTTTAAGTAATGCATCTTTACACTTTCATTGGTTTTCTACACAAAATATTTCATGATTTCATATTTATTGTTTTCCTCCATATTATTTGTCAATTGTTCATTCCTTCATCATATGTAATACATTTAGACTGTAATCACTTGTTCTTGTCCAAAGAACAGAACTAGAAAATATTATGCCAAGTGTTTTTTTTTTTATTTGCCTTTCATTTTTTATAGCACAAATAATTTGTGATTAAGGAACATACATTTCGTTTTTGCCTTTTTTTCTAAGGATGTGACTGCCCGAAAGAGATAAGACCTGGGCCCTGTTTCATAAAACTTGTTACCAGTAATGCAAATTGATATGACAAATTTGCTCTCATTCAATCAACTGGCAGGATTTGATATCAATAACAATTTTCAATAACTGTTATGACAGTTATTGAAAATTGTTATTGATACAGGAATGTTTGGCTAAACTTGCTGATGACAAGTTAGCAGAAAGGCTCTTACAGGAAATATATATGATATATAATATAAATGTTATAAAAGAGAATATGATCGACAGGAGTTATGCTGGTGCAGCTTTCCTCCTTTTATTAGCAAAGCCTCTGCATTGTAAACTCTGTCCTAACCTTCTTATTTTCATTATTATATTTGATCTAACTTCAGAAGTGATGCAAGAGAAGAGCGGAGATGGAGCTACAGAATCAAAAGAGAACACCACTGAAAATATTGACACTAAGGAGCAAGGTAACTTTCTTTACGACATATATCCAATACATCATTAGTTATGATATAGGCCTACCGGTACTAACCGCATGTGTATATAGGTTCATGCAATCTAGCTATGAACCATGCAAATACACTTTTATTTGAATGTTCATGTTTTGGAAGAACGTCATGTAGTGAATGAATTTTATGTTGTTAAATTGTTGCTCTAATATTGCACTGCAGGGCCCTGTTCCATAAAACTTTTTATCATTAACATATGATACAATTACTGTTATAAGCTATTATAAGATGGGTTCTAGAATCTAAGCAATCTGATTGGTCAATTGACATCACGTGGGTGTGTATTAGTTTGTCCCATCGTGCAAAAAAGCTCCCATGCAACAGTGCATTATTTGTATACTGAAATTGTGGCCTTTTATTGACTGAGAGCAAAATTGTTGTATAATAAGTTTTATGAAACAGGACCTTGTTCTGCAATATATTAACTCTTGCACACTCCTGTAGAGAGAGAGAGAGAGAAGGAAAAAAAAGGGGGAAGGGGTGGTAAGGAGCTATACTATCATTTATATGTTATATATATATTATTGATTCACCATTATTATACATGATAGTGTAAATGAATATCTACATGTGGGTTTCAATCGCTGTGTTGACGTGACACATTCTTACTTTTTTCTGCAGGTAACACACCCGACGGGTCGGACGAGTGTAAGCAAGATGAAAGTTCCAAACTCCTCATCCAGGCACGAAACATAGACCATTGGGGAGATATTAGTCAGGACATGGAAGCAAAAGGGGTGTCAAGATCCCAGGCTTTCATAGGTGACTTCACAATCCTCTAACCCACATAGGCTGAATAGATCGGGTAATAGACTAGGAGAGTCATATGAGAGTGAGAGGAACATGAGAGACGAAAGTTCCAAAGTTTGTCTTCCACACACACAATATTACATAATATACGGTCGAGTATCAATAGTTTGCTTATATACTACAATCAGAAATATTGAAACTGATAATGTGTATGCTGGATGTAAACAAGAATTGCATTGTTAGAAGTTTGGTAGTTGATGGTAGTTATTATGTTAGGTATTTATTTGACAAATTTTTTGTTTTTCCTTTCCATTTCATGTCAACTACATGCTCTTTTTAAGAATATTTTAACGAGTTGATTTTATGACCGTTTTGTACTAATACCTTAAAGATTAAAACACTCAAATTTAGAGGGCATCACATCAACGCTCTATTAGTTTAGACCTATTGCCGCAGCAACAAAAAAGGCTGATATATAATACATCCATTTCATTTTTCAGTTCTAATATGGTCTTTAAGAATTGCCAAGTTCTCACAGTTTTCATGAAGTGTCTGAAAACGCATCTTTTCTAATTTGTTGTAATATTCCTCTCTATTTGTAATTAATGTCAGCTTTAAATAGTAAAATAATGTTCTCTGTCTAATTTTGTTCGTTTGTATTTCTTGTTTATGCACTTTGTATATAATGAAAAGGGGCTTTATAAATGAAATATTATTATATTATACTATGCCCCACTCTACTGGGTTTAAAGCTGGCCTATTAAAGTTATTTCATTTAAAGAAAATTGTATACTACGTCACATTTAAGAAAACTTAAAATAATGTTCTCTGTCTATTTTTGTTTGTTTGTATTTCGTGTTTATGCACTTTGTATCAACCAAAATAATACTTCCAAAACAAAAGAAATTATTTTTGATTTCAGAAGTTCCACCTGTTCAGTTGTATTGCCTATCACGATAAAAGAAGAAAATATAGAAATTGTTGAGACATACAAGTATCTAGGCACCGTAATTGACAACAAATTATCATGGGCTGATAAGTGTAAGTCCGTCAAAGGCTCAACAAAGGATGTATTTTTTAAAGAAAACTTAAATCGTTTCATGTAGATAGGACCATTTTTACTTTGTTCTACAAATCCATTGTAGAAAGTGATGTGTTATTTAGTTGTGTTGGCTGGTACAGGAGGTGTAGAAAGAACGACTTAAGCAAGTTCCAGAGAATCACCAAACAAGCAGGGAAGATCACAAGTGCAATTCAAAATCTAAATGAAGCATGCGAATCCAAAATAATTCTAGAGGTACAACAAATTATAAAAAACGAAAATCATCCACTCTTTCCATACTATGTTTTTATGCGTTCTGGTAAACGATTTCGTTCAATGAACTGTCGCACTCAACGTTTTCTAAATTCTTTCGTTCCTTTCTCAATCCGCAAATACAATCAAAATGCTACCTGAATTTTAAGTTCTTTTTTATTTCTGTGATTTCATTTTTGTAACCTTTGGGGGCAATCCCGTTCACTCGAACAGTTTAAAATATTTCACTTATTTTGTTTTATAATAACATAAGAACATTTCTGTATGGCAATATTCTGAAGAATTCTATGTCAAGGTATATGATATATTGTGTATGTAAACTTATTTTGATTCTTTGTACGCTTGTAACATGTGAGCAAAACAAATTTCCAATATTGGACAATAAATTGCAATTGAATGAAATTGAATGAAATTGAATTTATAAATGTAATATTATTATTATTATATCATATTACACTCAGACAGGGTTCAAAGCTGGCCTATGAAAGATGCTTCACGTTTAAAAAAAAGTTGTATTTTAAGTCACATTTTAATATTATAGATCAGGTTGTAGTTTAATGTACATAATATACAGTCAAGTATCAATAGTTTGCTTATATACTACAATCAGAAATATTGAAACTGATAATGTGCATGCGGGATGTTAAGGAGAATTGCACTGTCAGGAGTTTGGTAGTTGATTGTAGTTATTATGTTAGGTATTTATTTGACAAACTTTTTGATTTTCCTCTCCATTTCATGTCAATTACATGCTCTTTGTCAGAATATTTAACGAGTTGATTGTATCACATCAACGCTCTATTAGTTAGACCTATTGCCGCAGCAAGAAAAAATGTGCCAGATCTGTAAAATAGAAGGTCTTACAAAGTGTAAAATTTAAATTTGCAGTTAAATTTAAAAATTCAATTTTTGTCTTCCTCAAATATATAAATTACTATTAAGATTTTTTTATTACAAATGTTACTATGTTTTGTATACATTTTACATTGTATTCGTTATTATGTATTGTATTTTGTTGGAAATGAAAAAATAAAAATGAAATGAAATGAAAATGAAATCTAGGAAAATTGAATGGGGACAGGTGAATTGACAGATTTGGCGTTTTTCACTGAATTTATTTAAAAGCTAGCAATATGATGGGTAAATGTGTAGTGTAGCAGACAAATAATTATGATTTATAATGTTTCTTAGTAAAATCCAAAATCCATTTTAGAGGATAAATTTACTTTGAATAAAATTAATTTCTTATTTGGATTTTATGGAAACGTTGGATTTCAATTTAATTTCAATTTAATTTCAGTATGCCAAATACTATATATTTTCCAACAAATGCAAAAATAGCGTGTATTATCGTTCTCTTGAACAATACATTTATGTTAAAAATAAAAAAAATTGTATCATTTGATAATATAGGTGGAAACATTTTGTTGCTTCAAGTTTTTTTTTCTTCTCTGTACCACCATGTCCTGTATAATCAGTTATATTTTTTTGTTGATTCTATTGTTTATATTATGTATGTATATATATATATATATGTTTATGCAAAGTTTTTTCAAACTAAAACGTGTTCTGTGTTAGTTTTATATCTAGTAGTAAATAACTGTGTATTATGTATTATTTATGTTTTTATTTGTTGTAATGTTTACTATGTAATTTGTCACCCTCCTACAGGGTTCCTTTGAAAAGCAGGCCTTGTGGCTCTGAAAGGACTACCCTGTATTTTAAAGAAGACTGAATAAATAAATAACTAAATAAATATCTTGTCAGGACAATAATTGAAATAAATATGCTTGAAAAAATGGAATCTTCTGACCTTGCTCTCGAGTATGTGATGAAGAACGTTGTTGATTCTTAGACCTAGAAATACATGTACAATTATTTTGCCTGAATTAGTAAATTAAGTACACATTTTGGATCTACATCATTTAATGGCGAGTCTAGGACAACACCTGGCGCCCCCCCCCCCGACCAATAAAGTAGGAGGAAAAGAAAGTAGAAGTTAAAGTACTAGAAATGCTGATTACTGTCACTTAATTGTTAATGTACATACAACTTCATATAAACGTACAGTATAATGAACCTTGCTTATGGAGTACCATACCTCGTGAAATATGTAAATTGAATTTTGTTAACACTTTTAACAGTAAATACTAAAAGTATTTTATGGAACTATATTGATGCTTTCTAAAGATTTCAAATTTCATAACTAGAAACGCTGATTATTGTCACTTGCTAAATGTACATACAACTTCATATAAACGTACAATATAATAAACCTTGCTTAAGGAGTACCATACCTTGTGAATTTTGTTAACACTTTTAAAAGTGAATACAAAAAGTTTTTTATGGACCTATATTGATGCTTTCTAAAGATTTCAATAGTATATTTGTAAAGCGCTTAGAGACATTTGTATGAAGCGCTATATAAAAATGAAATATTATTATTATTATTATTATGTTAGATTTGTTATGATATTGTACATGTAACTGTTATTTTTTTTAATGATAGCTTAAATTAAATCATAAGGCTTTCATATTTGATTATTTTGGTCAGCCGCATATAAGGACCAATTCCTTTCTGGCTGCTACCAGCCTAGGTAATTATTTCCCTTGTTTTTAACGATTTTTTTTTCATGTTTGTAAATTGATTCTGTGTTTTTCTGTGATTATCTTTGTTAGTAATATTGTAATTGTGGTATACTTTGTAAAAAAAAAAATTTCCTGCATGTTTTTTTATTTCTTGGCAAAATAAATTGATTTGAATCGAAGAAAGAAAAAAAATCCCTCCTCTTTTTAGTTGTCATACTTAATAAGAGTAATGTACTTTAAATTACCTTCAGTTTACTTACAACCAGCATGTACCTGATGTCTTAGGTGTATTCTGACATGTACCAATGTATGTATATTTTGTCCTCAGTATCGTTCGTTTCTGATGATAATCCGACCTTGTTGATTTGTATCAATAAACTTGAAACTTAGAATGTTGGAATGTTGTAGGCGGACTGTTCACAAAAACAGTCTTGTCAATGTTAATATAATTTGGCGCCCGACACCCCTCCCCTTTCCCGGCGACGCTATATCTTACGTCACTAAACAACATCATGTCAGACTCGGATTATTTGTAGTTATACTTCAAGGAATGACAGGCTTTACTATCATCGAAAAGAATGCAAGCATGTAGTACTAACATGTACGAGTACTAAGTTGATATGACATGGACCTTAATTCAAAGTAACTTACATGTAGGTTACAACACATCTTAGACCTCAAGTATCCCTTAATTATATTAGTCACTGTCAAATAAAGTGAAATTGACGGTATTTTCAAACGTTTGGGACATTTTGGAATGTTTTCCATCAGCTTCGAGTTAGTCAAAATATTGGATACACAATAATGACATAAAAGTAGGTAGTCTTAAAAACACCTTCAAAAATGATATGCCTTTCATTCTATATCCCGATTATCATAGTCATGAGGGCCTGTGCTAAAACTTATTAGTGAGTACTTCTATGAAACTTATCAATATCTTGAAAAAGATATTTAAAGATATAAATAAGTTGACCATCATGATTTTGGACCTTCGATATTAAAGTCGGGTAAAATTATTACACAGGAATGCGATTGATAACACTTCAATTTTTCATCTACAAAATGCACAACTAGTATGGTACGATCGTAATAAAAAAAAAACGTGTGTGCCATCTTACGTGCCTCTTGATCTTAAATAATAATATTTATGAATAATATACAAATATACAATGACACTCGAGGATCTAGCTGAAACTATTCGCATCGAAGGAACATCAACTAGTACTATTCTCCCGAGGGCCATCGACCCGAGGGAGAAAAGTACTAATGATGTTCCTGAGTGCGAATAGTTTTAGCTTGTTCCGAGAATGAGTCATTTTATATTTGTTTTATATCCCTTCCATCTGTATTATTCCTTGTACACTTCTGTAATAACATGAACCTTATTCTCACATTCACATCTACATTCAGATCGAAAAGAAATAAAGAAAATTGCACGGCTGAAATGAAACATTGAAGGATGTAAAAATGTTTAGCTGGCGCTAGTGTAATGCAGTACTATGCGTGACGTCATCAATAAAAAAAAAGGTACTATTTCGATGTAGGCGACAGGAAACGTCTTTTATAGTAAAACTATTCATTTTCTTGTTGTGTACACTCCTAATGCAACAATCTTACGATAAGGGATAAAATATATAAAAATATACACTGCCTTGAGAGGTTCTGGTTAAAACTATGCGCAAGAGGTGACTCCAATAGTACTATTTGCTGAGGGGCGCAGCCCGAAGCAAATGGTACTTTTGGAGTCACCGAGGCCCATTGATTTTTTTTTTTTCAACTCCAAAATAGTAAACCAAAATAGTAGTCTCATATAGTACTTTCTAAAAATAACTCAAATATTTTTTTTTTAAATAAATTTTTGATGCAGGATATAAAACAAATATACCATGCTTTCTATTCGAGGTACTGGTTAAACTATGGGCCTCGGTGACTCCAAAAGTACCATTTGCTTCGGGCTGCGCCCCTCAGCAAATAGTACTATTGGAGTCACCTCGTACGCGCCTGGTACGCGCCTGGTGTACACAACAAGAAAAAGAATAGTTTTACTATAAAAGACGTATAGTCAGGGGCGAAAAAGGAATTTAGACAAGGATTAAGATTTGAAAACGGTACAACGAATCTTCTTCTTTCTCTAATGATTTAATGTAACGTCATAGCTTCTGCGATTCGCGCGGGAGGGGCGAAACAAGAATTAGAGTCGGGAACGGTATACAACGAATTGTCATCTTTCTCTAATAATTTAATGAAGTGCCAAAGCTTCCGCGCTTTGCGCGGGAGGATGGAAACTGAAAAATAACTTAGTTTCTAGCCCCTAGGTTTATAGGGTTGAATTTGTAGACATTGGGACATTGGCATAATATTTGTCGGTAATTGGTGGCTAGTATTGTCGGTAATCGGTGGCCTCTATATACACCCCCCCCCCCCACTGAATATGTCTATATAGCGACGCCCCTGGTAACAATAAAGTGTACACTACTGAAGTGAAGTACCTGACCACTCTCTTTGTGCATTGTGCAGCAATGAAGCACAGCGTCTATCGACGTGACAGATCACTTTTCTCTAACTTCTAACCAATCAGAAGGCCTTGTTTTTTTCCACGAAGTGCATGCCGGTGGACATTAATGCGCCAAATGTGGTTCTCAAATTGCAAAAGAGTTTGACTCGCACTGTATAGGGGCCTATAGTACGTTCCGCGGAGCTTCACTGCACTAAATTGGCATGCTTCAGATGTGTTAGTTGTCCAAGAAAAAAGTTGGGGACGCGATTATTTTTTTCCGTACCACTAACGCGTCACATCGGCAAATTTTATTCCGCAGAGCGACTTGGTCAAAGACCACTCTCGAAAACCCCTCTCACTCATAGTCATAGAGATATTAGTAGTATATATCTCTATGCTCTCACTGTACTGGTAGTTCCTGGGTCTCAATATTACCTTACAAAGCTACTGCGCATGCGCTGTATGCGTGAACCACTTTTGTACAGGATACAGAGCTTGCCAAAGAAAGAGATATCTTCTAACTTTTCCTTCATTTCTTTCTTTCTCTCCTTTCTTCAATATTGTTTTATTCTTTCTTTCTATCTATCTTTCTCAATTTGTTTGTTTGTTAGTGTGTTTGTTTGTTTGTTTTTTCCTTTCTAGTTCTTCTTTCCTTTTCTGCAATGCCATATGCGAGAAAAAACTAATTGCAAGCATAGTCACTTCATGATGGTTTTATATTTCAAGTCGTCTTCAACTCCCCATTATACTAGGCATTTGATTCCCTCCCCTTAACCCACCTCTATTCACTTTTCAAAACATACCTATATTGCGGTTTTTTAAATTATTTCAAAACATATTTTATATTGCTTGTTTTATTATTTGAAGGTAATATTGAGACCCAGGAACTATCCTCTACCCACTGTACTCTACCAACAACTTTGACAATAACACTTCTATAGCCTCAACACAGGCTTTTGCTAGTTTTCTTTTTTCGTAAGAGGCGGCAGAAAAACTTTACGAACATATAAATGATTACTCCTGTAGAAGTCCTAAGGTATTCCTTACTCCTCCCTAAAGAAAGGGTCTGAGATTGTCCTTTACCCTTATAAAACGAATGGGGTGATTTAGCACTACAAGGTAATGACTGTGCGAGTACAGAATACCCTGATAGCTCCTTGTAGCTAAACTAGTACCACCCACACGAAACAGTTCTATAACAATAGATGGCGCTAAAGTTATTTCAGAGTTCTAGCTGTGCCAACGAGCCATTGAATTTGGTTTGAGTTCGTTGCAACGAGCTGTTTGAAAAAACTGAATTGAAACCGGGGGGGGGGGGGGGGGGGGGGGAGTACTCATTATTACGGAGGTGTGTCGCTCTAATGGGTAAAACAAATTTTTTAAATCCCTAAACATGGGTCCCACTTTTAACGAAAAAATAATTAAAAATGGGTCCGTTTTTTTCAAAATTTCATGTGACGAGCATCCAATTCTTTTACAAAAATGTCCCCAATACCCCTTAATAATGGATATGGGTTTCGAGGCTTGAGCGGCACACCCCGTCCAAACCGTATCCCCCCCCCCCGGGATTGCAACAAACAGTGATCAAAATCGGGGGGGGAGGCCCTTACCCCCCCCCCCCCCACGCCAAAGGAAATAAAAGAGAGAGAAGGAAGGGAAAGGAAAGGGGAAAGCTAAAAGGGAACAAAAAAGAGGAAGAAGAAAAGAAAAGGGTGAAAAGAAGGAGAGATCGGTTGCAATTAACCAAGCCAACAACGACGTGGATCGGGGCTGGGGGCGAAATGCACTTAATTTTCGCCCCCAGCAAACTTAAAAGAGAGGAAAGGAAGGGAAAGGAAGAAGAAAACAGAGGAAGACCGGGTAGGGGAGATCAGTTGCGATTTTTCCCGCAAACAAGCTAGGTATGGACCGGGGGGTTGAAATCGGCCTCCCCCCCCCCCACACCCCTGCCCCCTTCCCCCTCTCTCAGCAAGAGAGAGAGAGAGAGAGAGAGAGAGAAGGAAGGGAGGAAAATGGGAATTAAGAGGAGAGAAAGGGAAATAATTTTGTTTAAAGAGGAAGAAGAAAGGGGAAAAGATTGCGCCGCTCTCGCCCTCCCCCCCCCCTCCCCCCCCCCCCCCCCCCCCCCCCCCCTCCAAGACAAAGCGCCAGATATGCCACTGTACACCACATATGGAAACGTTGTATCATCCGCTCAATCTGACTTGCGTGCATAGAACAAATAAGCATTTTTCCATGAAAAAGTGAAGTTTTCTAAAATGTGCGTGTCTTTCCAGCATTGGGGCGCCCGGAAGTCACTCGGGTAACATTTCATAAAGTATAATATAAAAAGACCATATGCAAATTTTCTGTACTTTCGTCGGAAAAAATACATTTATCCAGCACAATGACGACTCTTTTTGCGTTGAAGAATAACAAATAGCGAGTTTCAATCACACTTTGGCCGCTCTCGCAAGCTCTCACTCGTTTCACTTTGGTCAAGCGACTTTGGGGCAAGCGGTTAATGAAAATACTAATCATTAGCTTTCTTTTGGCATTAAACTTGTTTTGATTGATTGTATAATTATGTCGGAATAAAGGAAACAAAAAGGCTCGACCAATAATTTATCAGCGTCTGAATTGACCTTTTGACCTTGAATTCCCTGATGCAAGCGCACTAATGAGTTCATCTTCGCTAAATCGGTGTCTTTTATCGTAAAATGCGACACTTTCACAATGTTTATATATCTTTTTTAATTACTAGTAAGATATAACATATTTTTTCTGATATCACTGAAGTTTTGGGTTTTATTTAATGAGTAATTTTAAAATAAGAGCCATTTTACTGTTTTAATTTACTGGATCGTACCATTAAAGTCGCAGGGTAGAAAGATGCATTTCCAACCGCGCCAAATTTAATTTACGTTCCGACATTCTGTTAAATGTGTTCGAGTTGTTAAGAATCCACTGCTTTCTGCTCCAACAAACATTCACATGCGGAGTCGTTTATCAATTAAATTATTCAAATTTATGGATGCTTCCTAGCTTCCCAGGTGTTTGTGTTGCTGTTGAAGCATTTTTATTCACCTGCTATCATTCTTTGTACTCCAATGTTTATCAACTATATGTATTCAAATTTATGAATGCTTCCTCCCCAGGTGTTTGTGATGTTTAATGCATTTCATTCACCTGTTATTATTCTTTGTACTCCAATTGTTAGAATACAAAATGCATTTTGTTTTTATAGTTGTATGCAATAAGTAAGTCAATAAAAGAGTATGTTCTGCACAATAAAAACAATGTGTGTCCCTATTGTACAATGTAATGTGTCCCCTCATTTTGTAATAGTTAATTTACCCATTCACATAATGGAACTACCTGCCCGGTGAAGCCAGTGGCCCGTGACCCCTGAGCACTCAACACCGTGTGGGAGTCAGTTTGTGGTGAACTTCTTTTATGAGACAAATCAAAGCAAACGTTTCCATATGTGGCGTACTGATGGGAAGGGGCCCAAAACAAAAATCAAATGTGGTTTATTTTTAATTCGATTACAGTCAAATCAATAATTTACAAATAATGTGAAAAGCTTCATTTTCCGGGATTTTTTTGCACTTTTTAGTACTTTTGTATGCCTATAATTATGTTGAAAAATGACAAATTCCCAATTTACAGTCAAGCAAGAAATATGCTTATTTAGAGGCCTACATGTCAGGGCCCACTGAACGGCGTGGCTCGGGGGCTCGAGCCCCCCCCCCCCGACACACTTTTTTGAAAAAGTATATTAAAGAGAAATAGAACAAAAAACGAAAGAGAGGAAGAAAGACAGAATAATGGCCGGCCAGTGTCCAGTGTCAACAAATAATGAGATATTAAAATACGCTCATCAGATTAGATGCCTAAAACACCTGAGCTTACGGGAGCTCGGACCCTGGACCCACATTGGGCCCTAAGGCGGGCCCCTGGATGTTGGGCGGTAATTTAATGCCTAAAATCCCTGAGCTTCTGGGGCTCCGCCCCTTGACCCACGCCAATTAATGTCCTGCCAGTATGCTCATCTGACCGTATGCATAAATACTCTGAGCTTCCGGGGGCTCTGTCCCCTGGACCCTAATAAGGCGGGCCCGGGGATGCTCATATCTGGCGGTAATTTAATGCCTAAAACCCCCTGAGCGTCAGCCCCCTGGACCCCACGCCAATTTATGCTACGCTCTACCTGATTGTACATAGTCTCCCCCACCCACTTTGAAAAACGTTCAGCAGGGCCTGCGTGTAACAGCGGGGTCATGCGGATTTGTTTTGTCCCCCCCCCCCAACGTTTTTGCTCATTACGCCACTGAGTACTACCGGTAGTATACGAGTTGGCAAATCTATGCAAAACGGACCAAAAAACGGGGTGAGACGTTTGCCCTCTACGATTTGAATTTGACATTCGGGGACTCCCCTTTGACGTTATGCTGGAAAAACCCAGGTGTGTATAGGTGTGGTGGTCGATTGATGGTGATCATTATTACCACTCGTTTATACGATCACGACCAATTAAGATGGACCCTCGTATCGGCAGTCTCTGGCTTATCGCGACATGTGTGGGTATTGTTATGATATCTTGCTACATTTCAGGTAAGAGAATGAATAGAGATTCCACCATTATGTTTAACCAGGGCCCGCGCCCGGCTGTCAACTTTGGGGAACTGTATAATTTGGCCCATGGTTGGAGGCACTCCTACTACTAGCTAGTAGTAGTACAGTGCATGAAGTTTATACCGCGAAAGAGTGCGGTTACTAGTCTTCCACATCAGTCGTTTATAAATGAATTTAAGGAATAATTCAATTTCAATTCAGAACTTTGTTTATTTCAGACTCAGCTGCACAAGGCAGAAGTCCATAAAACATATGTTACATAGATATATAGGGAAGAGAGCTGAGTATAAACATGATGAGTATAATAACAACAAATCTGACAAAGATAATTAACTATACTAGGTATATACAATCTAACTCTATGTTCTAAGCTGTACCTGTACTAATTGTAAGATTAAAATAAGTACATGTATAACAATTATCTATTGAAGTTGTAACAATCTCTGCTCAACAACCAGAACAATATACTAATAATAGATAACTATTATAACAACAACAACAAGTACTATATACTGCAACCATGAGAGGCTGGATACTGAACGCCAACATAATGATCTATTCCCATGTGTCAGCAGGCTATTCAGCTAAAATCTCCAGAGGCCCGATGTGTACCTAAGACATAGAAATTTAAATGATTTTAAAATTGAAATACCGGTAATCAAAGTTGTAACAGATTGAATATTACATGATGTTGTTGTTTAAGTTTTTATTGGTGTGCATCATTTATTTATGAATATTTACGCCAAATTCAAGTTGCATTAACAAAATTAAATGGAAGCAGAAAAGAAAAAAAATCGTAGCTGTTCAATTTTGCGCATTTTGCGGAAAATCCAGACAGGAGACAGGCTTGCTGTCTACACAAAATCAATGACCGTTTTGTGTGTATCTTCTGGCCAGTCTGGTTCGGTACATTTAACAGGCTTCTCGGCTTGCATGTTCAAGGCAGTCGTAATAAACTAGCTACTTTTGAGTAGTCTTCCAGATCAGGCGTTTATAAGAACTAAATCAATAAATTACATGAAACATTTAATCAAATAAATTACTTAAATATTCTACAATTTCAAATAAAGGTGTTTACCTAGTCTTGAATATCAGGTGTTTATTTATTAAAATAACAAAAAAATAATTTTTAATGTAAAATAGTCTTGCATAATTAACAGTCCTTACAAATAAAATTAGAAATAAAAATAAGTCGCAAAGTTACTATCACGTTTATGAATTCATCTTATATTTAATTTAATTTGATTAAAGAGAAAATTGACCCAATGAAAAATTAGGGGTTCACAATATGCTTTTTCCCCCTTTTTTTTCTCACTTTGCCAAAACAAATTGGGGTTCAAACCCAAGTCGGTGCTCTGATGCCCTTTCGTAAAGCTTTACTCATCATCAGTTTTTCTCATTCAATTTTTCATTTGTTTGTGTTTCGTGTTATTTATTGATTTAATTCTTATAAACGACTGATCTGCAAGACTGTGTAAGAACTAGTTATTGTTAATTTTCAATCTGTTTCAATTGTGATTATTTCAATTTAAACGACTTGAATATATCTATTCCTTAAATTCTACTATAAATGTCTGATGTGGAAGACTTCTCAAGGCACACTTTCGCGACAATGAAATCAACATCAGACCCCTTTTTTGTTTCCTTCAGATTATGTACAATTTGTGGGCTTACATCGAAAGGGTCCAGGGGCCAGAGCCCCTGAAGCTGAGGGTTTTTAGGGATTTAATCACGGTCAGATGAGCATATTTTGATACCTCATTATTTTGTGACACTGGCAGCTAACTATTCTTTCTTTCTTGCTCTCGTTCTTCCTATTTTCCTTCAATATACTTTTTGTATATGTGTTTCTTTTTATTTAATGATTTAATTCTTATAAATGCCTGATCTGCAAGACTACGCAAAAAGTAGTTTCAGTTTTGATTATTTCACTTTATAAAACGACATTTCTATTCCTTAAACATTTTAAATGACTGATGTAAAAGACTAGTCGACGCACCCTGTCGAGAAAAGACCCCCTCTTTTCTCGAAATTAAGGGTGTGCTAAGACGGTCCACCGTTCTCAACGCACCCTTTCGAGAAAAGCGGGGGGCCTTTTATCGAATGGGTGCGTTGAACTCAACACGCCGCGCCGCACCGCACCGCACCCTTTTGATGTAAGCCCAATTTGTGTGACCCAATGGTGAATGGAGTAAAAATTAGTTTGGCATGGATTACCGGTAAATTGAGCATTTGATTAACCAAACAGTATAAGTAAAAAGTGTTTTTCCTTATGATGCTTTGGAACTGTTATTTGATGCCTCTTTTTTGTTAAAACAACTGTACCACCTCCATATTTAAAGCCTTTCCGAAAACAAGGAAATGTAGTCCTTCTTCTTCTTCTTCTTTGGGTTAAGTCTACCTCCTTCACAGTTGAAGATTCTTGCAGACTGATGAGTGTGTGTGTGTGTGCTTACGAAAGCAAGGTGCATGGTGCAATGCTATTTACATGGTGCAAGTAAAAAGTTCCCGGACTTTGCTGCTGCCTCCCGTCAGGCATTGACGGAAGGCATTGACTGATGAGGCACATACTGTTTCTGATGGCAGGTTGTTCCAACTCCTCACAATCCTGGGAAAGAAGGACTGCTTATGTTGCTCAGTTCTTGAACGGAGGACTTGGTAGCTATGTGCATGGGCAGTCCTGGATGGTCTTGTGGCAGGGTTGATGTAGGATGCTGTGTCGAGTGCTACCAGGTTGTTGTGGAGCTTGTACAGCATCACCAGTCTGCAATTTTCTCTGCGTTGCTCGAGTGTGGTCCAGTCAAGTTGTTGGAGCATGGAGGTCACGCTAGAGGTGCTGTGGTACCGATTGAGGGTGAATATAGCGGCCCATCTTTGTACCATTTCTATTTGATGGATGTGGTTTGCAGAGGAGGGATCCCAAGCTGTAGAACTGTACTCAATGAGTGGTCTTACTAGAGCTTTGTAGGCAGTACTCTTCGGTTTTGGTGAGTTGATCCAGAGATTTCGTCTGAGGAAGGCGAGGGTGTTGTTTGCTTTCTGGCATATGCTTGTGATGTGTTTGTCCCATTTCAAGTCAGATGTGATAGTGATGCCAAGGTACTTGGTTGATGAGACTGCTTCCAGTGGTGTGTTGTTCAGGATGTACTGGTGTCGTATCTGGCTCTTCTTCCCGGACACTGTGATGGCCTTGTACTTGTCTGTATTGAGCTCCATCATCCATTCAGAGGACCATTCAGCAAGCCTATTAAGGTCCTCCTGTAGTTCAAGAGGGTCTTGTAGTCCAGTAGACGGTACCATATACCATGTACATGACCTGGAAAAGTACAAGGTTTTTTTATTGATTTGTGTTCTAGATGGGTATTGATGTAAATTCAGCTTGGTTGCCAGCTTGGCAACCTTGAGCAACTTTTTTAATAGCCATATTAGCATAATCATCTAATTAGCATATGTGCAACATGTAATAATGTTGCTAATCTCAATCCAGGAAGCCAGAAAACATGGATAATATGACTTTTCAAGTGTTTTCTATGAAGAGGAATTCATCTATGACACCAGTTTTTGATTCCAAGTAATGCAATTGTCTTAAATAGCATAATTAGCATAATGAGCTAATAAGCATGTGTACAATATATGGACTTCATTGTCATTGTTTACCCTTCACGGTTATCACTATGTCAGGCATCGATTAGTGGTCAGAAGTATCTGGCAACAGATGAGGAGGGATTGGAATTTCCTGTGTAAAAACCTTCTTGAACTGTCTATTCAGGGCATCAGCTTTCTCAGCAGGTTCACTGAATAGCACGCCGTCAGATTTGAGTTCCGCAATTCCAGCACTGTCAGTTCTGTTATTCTTGATGAATTGCCAGAATCTCTTCATGCAGTTGTACTTCCCTGGTCTTTCGTCATCATCTTCAACAGTAAAGATGAACTCAACATAGTTCAGTAAGCTTTCCTGAGTGTGGATTGGAGTGTTTTTTTGAGATCACAGAGCTGCTCTTCCAGAGCATATGGAACGAGGCCCTCTCTCTTCCAGAGGTGTCTGCACTTGTTGCTCAGTCTGTCACGTTTCTTGATGAGTCGTCTGATGCTATTTGTCACCCATGGTAAGTTGGCTTTGTGTGGAGTCAGCTTTTGAGGAATGAAGTCATTGGTGCCCTTCTCGATGCCAGTCTTGAAGATGAGCCATACATGTAGTTCATTAAACAGAGGCATATGGAAGTTAAGCTTCAATCTCATCTCCTGACTGCTTCCATGCTCTCAGCAAACTTCTCCCACTGAGCTTTGTTGTAGAGTAAAACTTTCCTCCGCATCTGGTGCCCCCTGGTTGGTCTCACAGCTAGTTTGACGAGAGGTCCTAGGTAAAAGAACCGTCTACTGGCAAATCTTATGAACAATAATAGCATGTCTATCAAAAACTTTTTTCACTTTACCGTGTTTTCATTTTAGAGCACTGTCATTAATAGAATTATTATACAGCCTGAAAAGAAATCCTGTTTGTCAGATCAGTTCGTTTCTATTACCTGAGCGACCGATGCATTGTCCAAATTAAGCCAGCAAAAGATCCTACAAATTTACATTGAAATTGCCATTCTCTTTCATGATTATGCCGAAGAAGGTGGTACTGGGCATTATTTACCCCTTTCCATTGATCCCATATTTTTTATACAGGTGTTGCTTGTGATGTTCCTGATGATGTTGTGTACACTGATTTACATAAAACAGTAAGAACCGGGGACAGTGTTGTCCTGAAATGTCAGTTTCGTGGGACACCTTTAGCTGTCTACTGGAAGAAAGGAGATGATCCAATACGTGCACCAACCCTCGTCTCATGGATTACAGGAGACCCTGTTACAGGATCATGTGTAGGTGAAAGGCCATGTCAGATCATGGAGATGAATGCAGAGTTCTCCTTAATCATCAAAGAAGTCAGCATTGTAGAACAAGGACCATATTTATGCAGGGTCACAAACTACAAGGGGAGACAGATACACAACTTTACAGACATCAGTGTTTTTTGTGAGTAATGGGTTAGTTCTTATTCTTAGTTGTTTAACTCTCTTGAAGCGCTGTCTAATCAGATATATTTCAATCCTTTCTATTAAAGATGATTTAAAAACAGGGAAGAAAAAATAGAGAGAAAATAGGGACCCAGAAAGCCCTTCTTCTATGTCATCAGATTTCTTGCATACAAAGTTAGACAAATATTGTAAGATACCGCAAAAGATATTTCTTTAGGAACATGCCTGTTTTATTTCAAAGAAAGATATTCAATGATTTGGAACATTGTTTCTTTTTATAGCTCCTCCTATGGAACCCTACCCAATCATCAATGAATGTCAAATGAACTCTCCAACTGACACTGAAACTACCTGTACTATTTCAACTAACCAATCAGTCGAGATAAGCTGCTCTGCGTCAGGTTACTTTCCAGATATCGATCTTTACTTTCTACATGGATCCACAAGTCTGCACACGAAAGACACGATTGAAGTTACAAATATTGACGGGACGAAAAACAAAACCATATACGCCAACGCTACAGCCAGTGAAATCAGCTATGTTTGTTTTGCGTCTATTCCTGGATCGGCAGAGCAGAGAACGAGAACTGTTTTAGTTAACCTACGAACAAGCTCTTCTCCCTTGCCTACTGGATCCACAATTCCGATTGACAAGACAGATGGAAGTGCAGCTAAAGTTGGTAAGAACATTTGTATTCTTCCATGTCATTATTTAAACCATTTATGTACAAAATCAGAAAAGGAAAATAGCTAGATATTAGACTCTGCTAAAAAACATTTTTATTTCAAGGTACGTGTTATACTATATGCTACAACACTGTTTAAAGTAGATATTAATTGATTTTAAAAACTAACTTTATTTTCATTATTGCAAAGTTGAAACTCTGATTCGACAAGGTTATCAAAATTCAATGCTTGGAAACATTCGGAGTAATGATTATTATAAATTACAAAACGCTTAAATACAGCCCCGGCATAGCACCTGAAGAGCTCTCCCAACGCTACTGAGATGTGTGAGATCACAGTATGGACATAATTTGCACAAGCAGACGATGTCCTATGACATCTCACACATTTTCAGTGCCTGTGTTTTCATCTTCTCTTGAGTTCTTTCTCTTACTTCACTACCATCAGGCTAAATGTATAATCTATTGCCTCACTCTAAACCCCGCGCATGGTTTTATTTTGATGACAAATGCAGCGATACAAAAATATAGGAATCTGTCGCTTGTAAACAAAATAAGACGCCATTGTATATTCAGCTGCACACACCACGGTATGTTTGGCGTTTCAAGAGAGAACAAATGTCGTCCTTAATATCATTCCGGGGTTTTTTCAATTTGAAAGTCTGGTTTCTTTGATTGTTTTAACCCCTATCCTGTGTAATTTACAAGCAAAAGATTTAAGTTATCAGAATCGGGTCATATCCCCTTTTGAATGGTTTGACATGCCATTACATTTATATACACTAAACTCAATTTGACAAATAATAGCTTTGCAATTATGTTCATTCTTTATGGGATATCGTCTGGTTGGGGAGTATTTGTCCATATCGTGACGTCATTAAAACATTGTTATTTTTCCGGCGAATCTCTCGTATATCCCAGCTGCTATGGAGGTGGTTGTATTTTTATTTTTATAAATCACCCGATATGTAGTTGACCTAAAACTTGTACGATGGCCATCTATTAGCTTACCAGTTTCTAGGGATACATTAGTTGACATATTTGTGATTTTCTTTGAATTGCACCTTTAAGAAAGGCGTACAACAATCTACAGGTTTTTTCTGATATCAAGACTTTACAACAAAACGCTCCTGTCTATTTACCATATCTTTCATTCATCTACAGTTGTACCAGTTATATTCATCGTTCTATTGGCTGTGATCTGTATTTCAATCGTACTGTGGCATCGAAGGAAACTACAGAGGGGTCAAGGTATATTTATATATTAGATAGTTCTTATAGATACAAAGTTGTGATTGGTCAAATGCTCGTCACGTGTTAGAGATTGAGTTGATTGTACGTAATTAGCATATTTTCACTCTCTGTCATTTTTCAATGTTATATTTACCAACTGTTCAAATTAGTAAATTTTGGGTTCATATCGATCTAAGCACTGTCCCCTGGGCGCACTAGCGTGTATGGATTGTTTGCGCTGTCTAAGCCACATGAATCTGAAGCGGAAGGCTGGACGGCTCGAGAAACAAACAAGGCATTAGATCGCAATTATCCTTGATGTTATATAACAACGTGTTATGAAGGCTATGTAATATAGTATGTATCGACTTGTAGGATGTATAATTTAACATTTCACGACCACACAAGAGTTATATTTTCACTCTTGATCATATTTTTCCCCAGGGCTGCGCGCTAAATGAAAATGTAAACCCTTTACGAAATTATAGCTTCCTTCGGCGGTTCAAAAATGGTTATATTACACACCCTATCAGTCAATATCTGTTTAATAGTTGTCATCATCTTCCCTGTATCCCCTCGCCGATGAAGTCGGAGGGGATATAGTAACGCTGCTGTCCGTCCTTCCGTCCTTCCTTCCGTGCGTCCGTAACAAATTTGGTTTCCGATCGATAACTTCAGTAATGTTTAATGGATTTTAATGAAATTTGATATGAAGGTAAATGATATCAAAATACAGGCTAAGTTCGATATTGGAGTACGTAGGTCAAAGGTCAAAGTTCATAGCTCATTAAATATGCGAATCTGGTTTCCATTCGATAACTTGAGTAATGTTTGACAAATTTTAATGAAATTTAATATGAATGTACATGGTACCAAAACACAGCCTTATTTCAATTTCTGAGTATGTAATTCAAAGGTCATAGCTCATTAAATATGCGAATCTGGCTTCCGATCCATAACTTTAGTATTTTTTACAAATGTAATGCTTCCTGGGAGAAATTTCAATTATTTAAACATATTTGTGGCTTACACCCAGTAAATAAGAACGATTGATCGATCTGTATTGAAAAACAAGTCAGAAAAATTCTTGAAACCAGCGGGACTTGAAGTAGTAGATGCAGGTTCAAGTCACGCTGGTTCCAAGATGTTTTCTGACTTGTTTTTCAATACAGATCGATCAATCGATCTTATTTACTAGGTGTAAGCCACAAATATGTTAAAATAACTTTAGTATTGTTTGACGGATTTTAATGAAATTTGATATGAAGGTTCATTGTATCAAACACAGCCAAGTTCGATTTCGGAGTATGTAGGTCAAAGGTCATAGCTCATTAAATATGCGAATCTGGTTTCCATTCGATAACTTGAATAATGTTTGACTAATTTTAATGAAATTTAATATGAAGGTACATGGTATAAAAATACATGTACAGCCTAAGTTTGATTTCCAAGTACCGGTATGTAGGTCAAAGGTGAAAGGCCATAGCTCATTAAATATGCAAAAACACCTAATTATATATGTGAAAATGTGGTTAACTTCCTTGCCTAGTAATATAATAGTATAGTCCAATGGAAGTAACTTGTTTTGATGTATATATGCCATTTGTACCCTGCGAGGGGATGCTATACTTTGCGTTGACTTGTTACAAGTGCAATGGCATGGCAGTTTTGGAATAGCGAAAATATATTTGATATGATAATATACTGCTTATTTTATATCATAAAGGGTTTACATTCTCATTTAGCGCGCAGCTCTGCATGGGGAAAAATATGATCAAGAGTGAAAATATAACTCTTGTGTGGTCGTGAAATGTTAAATTATACATCCTACAAGTCGATACATACTATATTACATAGCCTTCATAACATGTTGTTAAATAACATCAAGGATAATTGTGATCTAATGCCTTGTTTGTTTCTCAAGCTGTTGGTAAGAGGTTATCCCACTCTATAATCAAATCGTCATCCTTACTTATATTAATTTTAAAAAAATCATAGATGTTACGTACATTCAAAATGACAAAAGGCAGAGTCACAAATTTTGATTAGAAATATAATTACAAATACAATAGAATAAAAAAATCAGTAAAATAAAAGTGATACCAAGATCAATTAAGTAACAATAAATTAATAACATAATAAAAATGTATTTAACGTCAACAAAAAGATAGGGATTATAACAAGTTTGACTAGTAATACAGAAAATTTAGGGTTCCAAGTTACCTTACCTGTTTATGTTTTAATGAAAGTGATTCGATTAGTATTATAAAATGATATGGTAATTCATGTTATTGTGATTGAGGGTGGTTCATTTTAAAGGAAAATAGCTTCTTACCTTAATGCTAATAAGTTTTTTTATAAGTTTACTTCACACAATTCTCTTTCTATAAATACCAGTTTCTTTTCTCTATACTGTCTGTCCTGGATATTTAATTTCTTACTATATTTTGCTTGAGAATTTATGTTTTGCCATTTTTTCTTTGTCGTTTTTCTTTGTCGTTTGTTAATGTATATTGTTATTTATTGTATTGTTTTACTGTATCATTTCTGGTCCCCATGGAAGACCAGCGGTATCATAATGATACCGCTGAATATGGGCTATCCAGCCGTTTATTTTATCTTGTTATTCATTATTCTATTTGTTATTATATTACTGAATGCATGATGTCTTTTATACGGAAATAAAACAAACAAACAAATGCTAATAATGATTCTATGAAAACAGTATTATTTCTCATAGTAAATTGAAATGTCCACCAAAAAGTCCACTAAAATTCTACTCGGTCATAATGCGAAATGGCGAAAGGAATTGGGCCATACTATCATTAACATGGGCAAATATCAATTTTTGTTTACACGTGATAATAAATTTATGTATTTTCCAATATCACTTTTCCATACAGATACATACGCCATGGTGCACTATCGGTCGCCTTCACTGGGAAAGATAGAAGGTCAGTTTTCACTTCTATCATGAAAAGTTTAAAGGAAGTAATAAAAGTTGTCAATTTCGCATTAATTTTTTGTTTTAGAGCGAGGAATGGGCTTTACACTTTAATAAACCTCTTTCTAAAGAATATGTACCATTGCAAAGCTCATCAAATTGAGATACTGCGCATCGCGCATATAGGGGTGTGAAGATGTTTTCGTACCTATTCCTTAATGGCTTATGTAGAGTTCATGTTCTTATAAGCTGGTTGTATTAGCATCGAGAGAATGAGTTTTCGCGCTTCCATAAAAGTTATTATGACAGTGCTTTTAAACATTTAATGTATAGCAAGCACGGAAGTAACGCGGTCAGACTGCTTTTACATCAGCCTTGTTCATCAGCCTTCTTCATCAGTGCCACGTCTGGCCAATTCAAAATACAAATACGGCACCCAATCACCACCTAAGAACCACGTAGCTTTCGTAGCCTCCTTCTCCTTATATATATCTTCTTGAATCTATTTGTTGTAAACAATTGGTTAATTTCTCTACACATGTACACGCGGTCACACCCTTGACCTCATATGATATGTCGTCAGTCTGATGATATCGTATTTGGGTCACCATGCATGGCCACATAGTTCTTTATTATCTGATCACATTCCAGTCATGTGTTTTCTTGTAAACCTCCATTGCCTTCTAAACTGATATCATTTTGAAAGCTGTCTGCTATTGATGTGAATAGATTAAAGTTAGACATCGCTGAAAGTGAGCTCTGTATGCACACACCTAGTGTCCTCACTGAACTAGCTTTGTTGTATGATACTAGGCTTAAAATAGAGAAACCAAGAAGTTACCGGCAATGGAGAACTAGCTAGCGAGAGCCGTCTGAGCGAGATTCGAAGCCGACTCATAAACTCAGCGGGTGTTCGCAAGATGATTTACGACAGCTGTTTCGGGTTCGCTCTAGGTATTGCACAGTGTGAGCATGCGCAGTTGCTACTTTCGTATTTGCTTTCTTACTATTTTGACAATTGTAAACAATGACTGAAAGCACCGATCCCGAGTACGACTTCAATTTAAATGACAAGTTATCTTTGTTATCTGAAATCGGTGAATTGAAACTCTTTCCTGATGATTCGAAAATCGGAATTCATAATGAGTTTGTTGAAGTATTATTACAATTAAGACTAGATCTATTAAAAGGAAGCACAAACGTTTGAGTAATGACTTCGTTTTTGGTCCCGTACATTGCATTCTGTGTCGGTTTTGCAATATTTTGAGGAAATAGCCTTGCGCGATTATATGAGTGGGTTTCAAAGATAAAAACATGCTCTTTCGAATGAAATACAATCTAAATTCCGCAAATGATCGGAACATATTTATAACAAATCATGAAATTAGTACTAAAATTTAATATGGAGTCATAAAAAGTATCATAACTAGCCCATTTCTGGGTAGATTTTGACAAAAAATACATCGTTGGAATCAGAAAAACAAATGGAATACACCAGTTTACAGTTGTGTTCGCCATTTTAAACAAAGCCAATGACCTAGAGCAGGCGCGGATCCAGGATTTCTTAGGGGAGGGGGCCCAACTTTTTTTTTTTTTGCTCCCGAAAATTTGAAAATCGCGCCGGCAGAAAAGTCGCTCAGTGTGGGGGGGGGGGGGGGGGGGGGGGGGGGGGGGGGGGGGGGGGTAGTGAGCACATTTTTTTTTTTTTGATCCTCAAAAAAATTTCAATTTGCACCCCCCCCCCCCTTGAGCGCCAGGGTGGGGGGGGGGCCCAACCCCCCAAAAAGGTAAAAATCATGTGATTTTACATGATTTTTTTCTCAAGGGGGGGGGGGGGGGGGCCCGGGCCCCCCCCCCCCCTGGATCCGCCACTGACCTAGAGGTCATGTATTTATGCGTAAATTAAGATTGCGCCCATGCAAATTATGATGATATCACTGCCTACGCGCTGCGTTGTGCGCGCAAATCATAATTTGCATGGCCGCAATCTTAATTTACGCATAAATACCACTCGTCAAAGGTTATTGGCCCCGATTCCGGGGCCAATGACCCGAGGTCAACTGTCTGCGCATGCGCACTGATACAACTGTAAACTGGTGTATTCAATAACAACAACTGCGCATGCTCATGAATAGTAGGTCGGGACTGCGCATGCCCAGTTGCTTTGTTCGTTTGCGAATCTTTACTCCACTCAATGTGAATGGGTTTGGACGGCGGCTTGGAAGCTTGTACATCAGAGAGCGGCCTAGCTGTCGCCTTTGGGCAAATTCCGGCGAGCGGCACTCTGATGTCGGTCGTTATCTCGAGTGTTACGTATTACTTCTGGTTGTAAAATTGCTGGCTGTAACTCCATTGCTGGTAACTTCTTGGCGAAACATGCTCCTGTTGTTACTAAACAGGTAGTTCTACGTCCCAGTACCGTGTTATACAGAAAAAAGGAAAAAGAGAAAGGCTGAAAAGCGTAGGTTGAAAACTAGGGCCGATAGTGATTGGGACAACTATAAGTCTGTTCGAAATGCAACATTGAAACTTTTGAACAATTGAGCTCATAGAAAATATCACAGAGATCTGTTCATGGAAAATAAGAATAATCAAAACAATTAAGTTATTCAGTGTTGTTAAGTCTCTATTGAACATGTTTAATAAACAACCTCTGATACCTTGTAGTACTGTTAAGTTTGTGAATGACCTAGCCACTAGGTGATTATTTTTGTGACAAAGTCATGAAAATCCACAAGAATATTGAAACAAGATTAGATGCAATGAATGAACCCAGGACTTATTCTCCATTAGCAACTTACCATGATGTCGATGTTTTGAGCAATTTCAAATCTCTTTCTGAGCACCAAGTAAAAAACAAACTTACACTTAACCTCAGTAAGAAGTCATGCTCATTAGATCCTATGCCCATGAAACTTCTACAATGTATCGACTTATTAATTCCTGTGTTCACATCATTGATTAATCTTTCTCTCTCACCTGGTCATTTTCCCATACAATGGAAAAATGCCCTCATCACACCTTTATTGGAAAAACCTGGTCTTGACGCAGATTTTAAGAACTTAAGACCTATCAGCAATCTGAAATACATGTCGAGTCAGTTGAAGGTGCTGCCACCCTACAAGTCATGGATCACCTCAATAACAACTCACTTTTGCCATGTACTCAGTCAGCATATAGACAATTCCATAGTACTGAAACTGCACTGCTAAGAATAAAGAGTGATCTTTTGAAGGCGATGGATTCTCAGAAAATCACTCTTTTACTTTTATTAGATCTATAAGTATAGTGTATTCGACACCATAGATCATTCTTGCTTATCAGAAACTTTAAAGACCTGTTTCAGCATAGATGGTGTTGTTCTTGAATGGATAGAGTCGTATTTGGCGAATAGATATCAAAAGATGCTGCTTGTATTAAAGTGTCGGCTTGCATGGTGATGTAGATATACAGTAGGCTTGCGGGTGCACCATGTGAGAGAGAAGGGAGGATTGAGCAGTCCTGAAAAGGATTCTCGTACAATTAACCTCCCGAACAAAACGCCTAAAACCAACTTATTATGGTATACTTCCCCTTTAATGAATGGGGAGGGGGGGGGGGGTAATTTCCCTAGGGTGTAATTTTTAGGGACATATGGAGGAAGTTGACCACATCACAGTGTTGAGTGCAGGGGTCACGGGCACATAGAACTGTAAAATACGTAGAACGCTCATCCCCATTCACAATGCACAGATCAACGTGTGGCCGATGAACATGCTTGGAGATATGCTTTACTGCACACATCGCCATTCTGATTAGTCCTCGATCTTTTCAGTTCACAAATTTAAAGAATTCCAGCCTGGCCTGTCGTTGAGAAAAAAGCGGTGAAAAAACAGAGGACTAACGAAGATGGCGGATACCCTAATGCTGGAAAGAAACGCACATTTTTGAAAACTTCACCTTTTCATGCAAACAAATTTGTTTCCATAATAATAATAATAATAATAATACATATGATTTATAAGGCGCCAAATCCACTTGACAGTCAAATGCTCAAGGCGCAGCTTGTGCAAAAGATGAAATACATACATGATACATTTATACAAAGTGCGATAGGAAAGGTACAGACATGAAAGATAATGGTAATCAATTATAAGCTAAATTAAACAGATATTTCTTAAGACTGTTTTTTTTTTTTGGGGGGGGGGGGAATAATTGTCCTGGGGGGGGGGGGGGTTATTGTCCTCGGGAGTGGTTGTTCTTGGTGGGGGGGAGATTTTCTGGGCGGTGATTGTCCAAGGTGGTAATTGTCCTGATACGACCTTTAAGTGGCTTTAACATATTTCAGTATAATGTTCATATAGGTTTTGTACACACAAAAAAATATCTGCCAAACTATTCATTATACCTAAAAATACTGGTGGGCCTTTAACAAAATAAAATGTGGGTACTTTGGGCTCCGATTTTAAAAAATCAGTCGGTGGCATCATTTTAAGCATTAAGTTTTACTTCGAATCCGTATTCAAATAAAGGTTAACACCATTTCCCTGTTAAAGTTGGAGCCGTCTACATATACTTGAATAACATAGGAGGAACTATGTCGCTCGATCGCCTTAATTGTATTATAGCTCCACAGTAGATATTTGGAATTTACAATGTGTCAGAGAACTTGAGAGAAGCATTGTCAATTTGAGAGTTAGTAATTCAATAGTTGCATATGAGAAGCATGTGCACATTAAGTTTATATGCATGTAAAGTGCATCACTAATGTAGTCTATTATGATGAAGTTGGTTCTCATTTTCTAATTCAAGCAAATGCATTAATTTGCACGCATTTGCAAATTATCTGTTTAAAATAAGTAACTACTGAAGAAACAAATAAAGACAAGTGCTATTTATTTATCTTGTCACTCAACCATTTTAACAAATGTCAATGAACAAGATTAATGGTTACAGTATATACTGTCCTTAATGGTTACTTTCACCCATATATAGTTTACACAGTCTTATTGACAAAGAAAATTATCCTTTAAACTCTTTTTTCTCTTGATGGAGGTGTAGTGTATATAGTGGTTCATTCACTGGACTCTCAATCCAAGGGTAATGGTTCGAATCCCACCCTGACACCCCCCCCCCACTCCGAGAACGGACGGACCCCATGCGTGTTACCAAAATGTCCTTTTCGTAACAAAAGAAAAAGGTCGACCCGTATTGACTTTACACACCAGACTTTTGCTGAAAAGGGGGGGGGGGGGGGGTGCTGAAAAAGGCTTGTACATAAAAGAAAAAGGTAGACCCTTATTGACTTTACACACCGGACTTTTGCTGAAAAGGGGGGGGGGGGGTCGCTTGGAACACGAATATGCGTACCCTAAATAACACTGAGTGGGGGGGCCGGGCCTGACACTAACATCCTTTTGGCAAGACATTAATCCAATTTTGCCACTCTCCATCAAGGTTTAAATGGGTACCTGATAATGCCAGAGCTAAGACCGTGGTAATAATGTTGGAGCTTCAGACGCGTCACGATGTGACAGACATGTGCGCTTTATAAGAAGCCACCATTATTATCATTATTGATCACTTTCATTTTACATAAATTTGCATCAAATAACCTGAATGATAGCATCTTTTAAAATTTACATAGTATTAATTTTCAATAAAAGTTGGAATGAGAGGGTTATATTGATTGTTATATTTGTAAAAATACAATATCTTCAGTTCCTATAAATTTGCATAATCAAGCCTCAGTATCGGGAAAGTGTGCATGTGTTATGCTTGGCAACATTCCTATTTAAATTTAGCACCGAAAATACCCCAGTGCTCACCCAAAGACAAATTACATAAATTTGCATGAATGAGCCAATTTAATCAAATTTGTTAAAATATTAATGTGATTTATTATCTAGCTTTCGGACATCGCATTATAGGGCTAGGAGGGTAATATTGAATATTATATAACATTGCAATATTTCATTTGGTAAACAATGGCGTAATTATAAGCCTTAATCGTGAAAACGCATGAGTTTTACGCGTGGCAACATTTGTATTTGAATTCAACACCTCGAAATTACCCTATAGCTGGTACCCAAATTTTGTTGTAGGTGGGACGAAGAGGTGCATGTGCCATGGAGCCCTAGCTTCTCTCCATGTGGTCCTACGTGGCTCTCACGTCAGGCTTAAAAATGAAATTCATCCTACTTTCTTTTTTTTCCTTGTAATGAACCTATTTCATTATTTCACTTTGACTTTTTAAAGCTTTTAATGAAATAGACACTGATGCATATCTTTAACACTGTTCGTAAGATATATAATTGTTGTTGTTGTTGTTTTTCACAGGAAAGATATCCTACTATGAATTGTGGTGTCTAGTGAAAAAAATGGATGAGTCTGATTTGGCAAAGCTGCCAAATGCAATCATCGACCTCGGCATTACTGGCGTTGAAAAACAGTTAACGCAAGATAGGGCCTATAGCTTACTTTGTGACTGGAAAGAAACTAACAATCATGAAAATGAAGCACTCCCACTGATGAGAGCTTTAACTAAATGTGGAATTCGCAATCCATGGAACTGTTATAACGGTAAGTTTCGTTTTCTTCTACAGTGAACAAAATATAAAATGTGTACGTGAAGTATTATATCATTAAAAGAGAGAGAATTTTTTTTTACATTGGATTGTATCGTATTGTCAGAAATGTTGCACTGCAACATCCAGTTGACAAATTCATGATCTTCCAATAGTTGAATATACAATGAGCTGCTTTAAATATATGAAGCTTCTCAAAACAAGTGTATGCATAACAAATATAAAATATTATTTTTTTAAATTAAGGCAATCTAACCTTTGGAGCAAAGACGTAAATCAATGATCATGAATTTTGTCCTTATTACACTGAAGTACGCCTGCAAAACACACCAGCAATGGTTTCTGAAGAACGACTGGATCACATTATACGGAGCATTAGTGAGGAAAGAGATCTTCATCGCTTTCTTCTTGAACTCATCCCGGACCGAAATGTAACTTTGTCTAGATCGGCAGGAAAGAGAGGAAACATTGCAACTATTAAAGCCAAGAAGGATTTGGAAAGGTGGCATGGCGGAATGAAGACAGCAAACCAGAACTATCTGTTGAGTCTCGCTCTAGAAAGAGCTACATGCAAACAACTTGCCAGGACTTTCTTCCAGGGTAAGTGCTTTGTGAACTATAATTTCAAATTTGCGATATATTTCGGGAAAACATCTTCTGGCCCATTTTTACACATTTTTAGACTATATTTCATATTCATGAATTTATGATGGATTATGATCAATAAAAAATATATATCATACGAAAATTAATAATGGACAGCTGCAGTAGTTAAAAACTGTGTTTAATAAAATTATTAAACATGTTGAATGTTAGAAATTTTTCATATCATCCAATATTTGAGTCAACTTGAGAGAACAATATAAATACTTTTAGAAGATAGAGCATTCGATAAATGTTGTGATAACGCATTGCATCTATTGATAATCTCGAACTAAAATTAATTTGTCCTTTTAAAATGCGATTTGGAAACTAATTTGTCTTATACTGTATTTGAATAACTTATGACATAGCTAGGTTGGATCTAGGAGATGGGGTGAATGTTCATTTGCCCTCTTCTCATTTCCTCTCTTTATACATTTGTTATCCTTTCTTTACCAAAAGAGGAACATGTGCCTCCATCTCCGTATTGTAGCCACAACTGTAGGCAGCAACACTTTGTACAATATTAAAAAGTTATTTTGTAAGAGCAATATGAATTAATTACGTTACAACATTTTTCCAAAATTTAATAGTTCCTGAAGATCTCCTGAAGGCGATATCCCCACAAGACGTAGAACTGTTCGTCTACAACTTGACAGGAAGACACTGCACGAGGCTTGCTAAAGCTGAATGCATCGCTGACAAGAATGGGATTAAAGCTGTAATCGATGATAACAATGAAGATCTTTTTGACACTCGTCGAATGATCAGTGCACGGCTTGCTGGAGATGAATGCAGCAACTACGAGAAAAGGTGCAGGCTTGATGATGCTATCATCGAAATTGGTCGCCATGACATGACAGGTATTGTATTATATTAATGTGAAAAAGGGCTATCAATTGGCGTCGCTGCAGTCATCGCAGAGTAGACTCATGGATTGCCTAAAGTTATAACTACGAGCGATAAATTTGAGTAGCGGGGTCCTCGATCACTCGATACTATGTGCTATGCAGGCGCAATAAACTTCGAGGTAACCCAAACTTGAAATTAAAAGGAATGCTCTCCGACTTAAAAAGTACCGGTAGTTAAAAAAAAATTCCGTCCGCTGTGAAGCTTGGTCATTGTTAGTGGATCTTTGTTTAAACTTTGAGGTTTCGCAAACTTAAAAATGTATATTATAACTACAAAGGTCCTGTGTTTTTTAAACATCACTTTATTGTTCAAACTTGCACAACAAAGGAGAACAATAGCCCAGGACAATTCCATTTTACTGGAAAATGCAGGGCATTAAAAGTACATACATGTAGATATACAGTGAATGTTATATAACATCAACAAATTCATTTCTGAATCAGCACTTGTCAGACCTCACTGATAACGAAATATCAAGATTTTCAAGGTACATGTGCGCATGCTCTTGTCTTTTCAATTGGAGGGCGGATATGTAGCTTGTACCTTTATTGAAAACTGTCGAATATCGTCATGAAATTATTTGGGGTCTGAGCGGCAAGTTTTATAGATCGATTTCATCAAACATTAATTGTATGCTTTTTGTTATTATTTGGGCAATTTTGTTGAAAAAATATATAATTTTTTTGTCATTCGGTTTGTTTCTGGATCATAAGGGAAGCTGCTCATGGTAATTGTTTAAGAATGTTAATTTCATTTTTTTTCTTCTATTTTTTGCGCAAATGCCTGTACATTTTTGCAAGTACCCTGTTTTTAACATCGGGCAAAAACGGTTCATGGTACTATTATCGGTGTTTCAGATTTTTTCAAGACAACGTCCTATCGAGTTGAAACAGGAAATGAAGTAGTAGGACCACACCCTGATGCAAAGGCGTTCAGTAAGTACATCGGTCAACTGTTTTTTATTTTTATTTTAGGGGTTATTCTAGGAAAGAACATTCTTCTTACAATTATGATTTCTTTCATATGTCATAATAATACGTGATATAGAAATCTGATATGTATGTGCTAAGCCGACATTTTCATCCACTAAAAAATAGTTGATTTCATCATTCATATTTTCACGCAGTGGTTTGTACCTCACACAAAGGTCTGACTAGATATGTTGCTGTAATATCAGCAAAGCGAAGAAGTGATAGCTAGCCCTTCGAAATACAGAGAAAATTACTTTTAAAAAAAAGAGAAGTGTTAATAGGATTTCTTCGTAACTTAAGAGAAACCCCACATGATTCCTGAATATTCTAACTCTTTGAAAGTCTTACCGGTAGATTCAAATAATGTCTGGCCCGCACTTTAACCATTCAAAGTCGATGATGCAATTTTTAAAACATTGTCTGATCTTACAGATAGCAGCAGTGTATTCGATGACGATCTGGCGGTCTTGCTGAAACATCTCCCATCAGATGCACTGCATTTGTTTTTTGAGAAGCTTGGCATCACAGTTGACGAGGAAAGTGACGATCTTGAAAAGAGGCTGCGTGATTGGAGGGACAAACAGATGAGTGATACTAAAGCATGTGTCCTGCAGGATCTTGTCTCGATTTACCAAGATGTGCTGAACGACAGTAAGTACAGTAATGGTAAATACTTGCAAAGATACATTTGTTATGATTGTGAATGATGGCAAAATCAGTTATCCAGCTAATCCTTCTCAACAGGGAATTCTCCTTTAACCCTTACTGTACTGGGCTATTTTGAGCACCCACTGACTGGGGGGGGCCTGGGAGGCCCCCCCCCTATGATCTCGGCCGTCGATTGTCCGATGAACACGAAAATTTGCATGTTTGTAGATATTTACGTAAGGAACAAGATGGTATAATTAGTTTTTTCCGAATATGCAAATTTTTGTCGTTAGCCTAATTAATTATGCAAAATGCGCTAATTTTATGCATTTTACAGAAAACGTGTCAAACTCCACTTTTTGAATGTTGAAACTCATTATTCATATGAAACTTCTTTTCTAACACAAAAAAGTTATTTTAATGTAATTAATAATGATAATTTATGCAAATTTTGATGGATTTTTAATTTTTTTTTTTTTTTTAATGACATGCGCATACTAATTGTTATGTAACGCCTTACAGGTATATCCGATTTTGACGAAAATGGTATCAAAATGTGCGTAAGACTTGAGGGAAAAAAGTCATGAAACGACAATTCAAAATTCCGAGCGGTTGCGGTGCAATCTCCGAAAATGTCGAGGGGGGGGGCCTCCCAGGCCCCCCCCCAGTACAGTAAGGGTTAAAAGAAAACAAATAATTACCATGTTACAGAAGTTTACGTTTCACTTATGGATTTTTTTTTCTTGTTCTAATTTAGTAATTTGAAATTCTTGCTTCAGACACTTCGCACCTACAGAGAAGTAAAACGGTATAACTGACATTTTAATAACGTGTTCCCCTATGTGGTTGTCATTTACATGTATTGTTTGCAGTAATCAAAGTTACAGATGGAGAACTGAAGAACTTGGTTGAAAACATCCCTAGTGAACTTGTGCAAGATCTCACTTCAAGGCTTGGCATAGATACAACAAACGAACGGAATAAATCGCTTCTACAATACCTGAAAGGTTGGAGGGATAATCATGAAATAGGGACATGCCGTGAGGCTCTGAGAAAAGCACTCCATGAATCGGGATTATCAGGTTTGTACTTCTCTTCCAGGATTGATAATGATAATAAAGTGAACCGGTAACATAGTTGAAGGTTGATGAAAAAACTGCGTAATTTTTGTATGAAATGTTACTTATTATATTCCTTCTGCTACTAACCCTCTAGCATGCAAAAAATCCTGAACAAATTCTCAAATCACAAAGATATTTATGGTTTTCTTTGAAGGTGTCACTGGTTAACACCTAACAGTAAATTCTCCCAACTGTTTTTCCATGAAAATAAGACATTAGACAGGATTTAAAAAATCTTCAACACTTAAATGACTGGAATGATTGAATTCGCATTTATTTCATTCTCGATTAAAAATTACATTGATACAAAAGGTACAAAATTATTCATGAACAAATTTAGAAATGAAATGGGGAACTACATAAATAAAGCCCTTAGGCCTTGTACACACATAGTTCCCAAAGCATTCAAAGCATAATGTAAAGCAAAGATTTAAAATAAGAAGAAAAAAAACGAACATTAAATAAAAAGAAACAAAAAACAAAAAACATATTACACAAGTATAAACATAAGATAAGTAACTTTACATATTTGATATAATAAACATAAGATAAGTAACTTTACATATTTGATATAAAGAAACTGCTTCAACTTTTTTTTGAAGGAATTAATTGACTTACAATCAGAAATATATTTAGGGATAGAGCCAATTCATAGCTTTAATGTTACGATTTACATTCACCTAACATGTAATTGAATTGTAATAATATAGTTGGGAGAATTAAGGAATCAATCAGATCAGTTTTTCCTAATTTTTATTGTTAATAATGGTCTGTTTTCACTCAAACTTTCAGATTATCTTTAATTTTACATCTAGCATTGAAGTCACTAACTTAATTAGCACCATTTTCTCTCATCTGAACAATGTTACCAAGTCCCTTTAAAGCTCAACACAATCATTATGATACATAATATTTGTAAGTGCCAATTATCCACGCAAATTTAAATACTCTAGACACCGGAAGGAGTATTGCTACCTTATAATTCCAAAATAAAATAGTTTTCAACATCTAAAACTTTGCATGACGAAACATAGCGATATTATAACTCCAAAAAAGAAATGCCTTTATTCTGAAGTGAAAAATCAAGCAACCAGGAATATTATTTCCTGAAGAAGTACAACTTTTTTTCACAAATTTCCAATGCATATCATTATCAACATGATTAAAGACTTCCTAATTTTGATAAACGTAAAAACTCTATTATTGGGCTAACACGTATTTCTCTTCTTTAAGGATGCATTGTCGGCCGGCTGCCTCCTCATCATGTATACCAGGCTGAGATGGTTCGTTTAGCATACAACATTCTATACAAAGATGTTGAACCATTGGCCACACTTCTCGGTATGGACACGAGCAGACGGAAGGAAGTTCAGAAAGCAGATAAGGGAACTGTTGGTCTTTTGATAGATCTATTGAATCAATATAAGGATGATGAAGTGTATCGGCGTCACGATTTCTGTGTTGCACTGGGGAATCTTGGATATCGGGATGCTGCTCAATTAACCTTCTTCGGTAAGAAAAAAGTTTTAAAAAACATGCATAAAGAATTTGATTTTAATTTAAATTAGTAAGGTTCACAATTTTCTAACTAACTCAATTGGATACATGCATTAAAAAACCCACCAACTGTTGTCATTACTTTAATCCTATCTAGCCTGGGCTTTTTAAAAACTGCATAGCCCTGGGGGGGGGGGGGGGGGGTTCTAAGGCCCCCCCCCCCCCCCCCTATGATCTCGGCCGTGAAACAGCGGATCGCCGTGAAAATTTGCATGCATGTCAAGTGAAGTGTATAGAATACTATGGTAATTTCAATTTTGTTTGAAAAATCCACTCTTTTTCATTTTTATGGTAATTTATGCAAATAAGGTAATAAAATTCACATTTTTACCCATAAATCATATATTCTTCATATTTAAACATTAATTTTTACTACATATATTCTTTAAACCATTTGGGGTAATAATACAACAATAAAAATTTGGAAGCGCCAGGTTGTTCCTTATGTTATCTATTGTTTTGATAATTCCTTAGTATTTCCTTGTTTTTTTAAACTCATGTATTTTATTAGGTGGTCTGTCGTTTTCGACAGATCACCTATTGTTTTCGTCAGAATTTTCTTTCTTTATTTATTTATTTATTATTATTATTATTTATTTTTATTTCTTCCCGTTTTTTGTTTATCGGTTAACTCAAGATCGGTTGTGTTAATTTCTTTTAATTTTTACACAGTCATAAGTCATTGTCATGAGACGTGACAGGAACATTTTCAAGGTCATCAATTTATCGTGACGTCATCCAGGCGCCATTTTGTGAAATCACGTTATCCATCATATCTTCATGATGGATCAGCAAAGATCATTCATATTCATATCACATATATTTCAGGTCAAGGGTCAACAGATCATGTCATCAAAGGTCACATAAAGGTCACGACGCGCGCGTACGTGCGCGTCAAAATTTAAAAATGCTCAAAATTACTTAACTATTGAAGGAGAGTACGAATCAGGTCATTTTAAGCATTTCAAAATTTTCCGTCCGTAAGTGTCAACGCGCGCGTTGCGCGCGCTCACAACGCGCGGAAAAGGTCAAATTCATTTTTTTTTACATGATTTAGATTTCTCTTACCGTAAATGACAATTTACATTAATTTCAGTCACTCTTGACCTTTTATAAGGCCGTGAGCGCGCGTCAAAGTTCAAAATCCGCGCGTACTGCTATGGGCAATATAATGCAAATTTGATCAAAAACATCCCATTTTAAAAATCAAAATAGCTCTTGAGATAGTCAATTGACCCCAACTTTTATATCATGGTTGGAATAAGTATGAGTTGGAGATATGATTTCATGTGTCATTTGACCCTCATTTAACTCATGACGTCATCATAATGGCCTCCGAACTCAAAATTTCAATTTGCATATTATGACGTCAGCATATTTTTGTAAAATTGATTGTATCTCTGTAAATATTGATTAATTTTCTTTCAAATTTTGATATGTTCTACCTGAGAATATTTTCTACAAATGTAGTCATCATGATATTTCATTTTGACAATGGCATCATGGCGTATTTTTGCGATTAAAGGAGGCATGTCAATTTTTCACATTTTGCGTGTATTCTCTATGGGACATGACTTTTTCTCAAAACTGGATTCTACATTCTCGTCTTTTGCGAGCAATATCTCCGTCGTTTTATCTTTGTTTACGCTGAGCTTTGAGTATGTTGTAGCTGAGAAAATAAGCTATCACAAGTGTGTCCTTTATTTTTCGATCAGATGCCGGGATCATGCTCATATTTCACTTACAAAGTGGGATTTGAGAATTCCATTTTCCGTTTACGTGTAATCTCTATGGGAAATGTTTTGGTATATCGGTAACGCACTTGACTTCCGACCTCGAGGTCCCTGGTTCGAGTCCGGGCGTCTCCAACAATTTTTTTCTTCACTTTTTTTTCATTTTGACCTTTCACTGTACAATCTCCTTTGAATTTTAAAACACGTAGTGTCGTATCTTATATGTCCATAAATACGAAAGTAATACTGCTAGAAGTATACGCCACTATGCTCGTTGCTAAGCTTACTTTATTCTGCCGGAGAGGGCAGTATTTCACTGTTTCATACAGACAAGTTTCTGATGGACATAGCAAATATCACATTACTACACCTCTCCCTTCTTTGAGATAGAGTTTCCTATAATGTTGGAGAAGGTGCATTAAGCCTGTTGAATACATACAGTATCGGCTGAATCGGTTTGGATCAAATCTAACAACCAAAATATATATGAGTGATTTGGCTATTTTCTTCTGAGAGTTGTTAGCACTTGTATTTGTGTAAAATCCTATACGTACGAGGTTAGTTATATTTGAGATCAACTGAATGCAAACACAACAATAAAAGGACTGCTGTCTTAAACCTGACATTACAAAATCCTTGTCGAAATCATGAACTGCAAAATACTAGACAAAGTCAAATAGAACTTTCATAACACTTACAACCTTGAAAACACCTTATTGAGGTCTGCTATAACACCAAACTGAAACAATAGAGTATTGTGCAACATTTGGCATTTCAACATCATTTGCAACAAAGTTGTGCATATATGTGTACTTGCACAGCATGACAATAAAATAAATGTTATTAACCAAAATAAATCATTTCTGTTCTTGTACTTTTTCTTTTGGAAACTAATGATGCAAAGAACAGTCCAAGTTAAAAATACATTGTACCACACAATATACAACAATAATGCTTTTGAACGAAATTACTAATAAACACATCATGTTTGTACTTTCAGTGTACAGTAATTTGACATACATACATGTACGTACATTTAAATCATTTTTTGTTTGTTTGTTTACAATATCTGTTTTGTTCGTGAAATATTAATCCTCTTTCCATCCTTCCTCTCTCCCTTTTCAATGAACAATAATGACAAACATATCAAAATAATCATCATCATTCGAACAGTATCTCTATATAAAAAAATAGACTGTTGCATTATTGAACTCACAACTGAAAATTGCTTGAAAAAAGAATTTAGGAAAAAAACATTCCGTATCAATCAGTGTGATGGAGTGGAACTGGTAGATGCGAAGCAGTATGAAAAGATTACCGGTAAAGACAAACATCAGAATGACAAAATGCATAAACAACCATTGGGGGGGGGGGGGGTCAAACTAGCTACTGAGATGAAGGCATTTCATCCAAAACATGCATGTAACCAAAACACTATGAGTACTGTCAAAAGGGAGGAACCGAAATATAGTTCTATGAGACATAGTCTGTCAAATATCGAGGCCGTCGCCGGGTACGAGAAGGGCGACTGGAGGGGGCAGGATGTCGGGAGTGAATGTTAGGGGCAGGGGGAACATCATAGTGATGTCCTGGAATGAGAATCCCTTCCTCGTCGCCAAATGTCGTATCTTATATGTCCATAAATACGAAAGTAAATACTGCTAGAAGTATACGCCATTAGGCTCGTTGCTAAGCTTACTTTATTCTGCCGGAGAGGGCAGTATTTCACTGTTTCGTACAGACAAGTTTCTGATGGATATACATAGCAAATATCACATTACTACACGTAGAATCGCAAATAATGTAATAAACAACCATATTTACTTTATTATTACCCTATTATCACTTGATCCATTACTTTTCGCCTGTAATCCCCATGGGAGATGACTTTTTCTCAAATCTGGATTCTACATTCCTGTCTTTTGCGAGCAATATCGCCGTTATTTCCGCCTGGTTTTTGTTGATTTTGGAGTATGTTGTAGCTGAGACTCTATGCTATCTAAATGTCCCCTCATCTTTTCAATCAGATGTCAGAATCACGCTCATGATCATCATCATGATCATCATGATCATGATCATCATCATGGTCTGATCATGATCATGATCATCAACATCATCATCATCATCATCATTAACATTATCATTATAATCATCATCATAATCATTACTATCAAGATCATCATCATCATCATCATCATTATGATCATTGTTTACATTTACATATCGTTAAAATTTCTCTCTTTTTCTATATGGGAGATGACTTTTTCTCAAATCTGGATTCTACATCCCTGTCTTTTGAGAGCAATATCGCCGTTATTTCCGCTTGTTTTTTAAAATATATTTGAGCATGTTGTAGCTGAGACTATATGCTATCTAAATGTCCCCTCATTTTTTCAATCAGATGTCAGGATCACGCTCATGATCATCATCATCAATATCATCATCATCGTGATGGTCTGATGATCATCAACATCATCATTAACATTATTATTATTATCATCATCTAACATTATCATTACCATCACCTTCATGTTCATTATCATCATGATCATCATTGTCTATGTCTATATAACTTCTCCCTTTCTCTATATAGTAAATATTCAAATCTATTTATGCTAGTAGAGTGCCTCGATTGCATCTCTTTCTCTTTCTCCTCTCTCTTGCTATGTTCCCCTTCTCCTCTCTTGTTCTGCCCCTCTCTCTTGCTTTGTTTCTGCATCCCCCTCTCTCTTTCTCTACTCTTCACCCTCTCCCTTCCTTCGTCTCACTCCTTCCTTGCCTCCCTCTTTCTCCCTTGCGATGTCTCGATCTATCTCTGCCCTTCTCTTTTGTTATACTCTCTCACCCTCTCCCTATTCCGCCTCTGACTCTCGTTCTCCCTCTATTATGTCTTCCAGTGTTCCCCAATCTTCTTTAACTTTTTCTTCTAACCTTTGTATTCTTGTTTCACCCCTACCATGTACTATAGAGAGAAACATGAAATAAAGTCTATTAGTAAACAGGTCTATTCATTGTTAAATTCATGTTCAAAGCACTAAACAAAGCTTATCAAACCAAAGTCAAAGCTAAATTGCATAGACCTATCTACATGCATGTAATGATTCTGCACCAAACTTAACATCACGCTATTTCCTTGGCGATCTAAAAAAGAACCGCAATGCAATATTACAAATGGTAATCACCTATCATCTTCAAACACATTTTAAAAGAAATAAATTTTAAAAACAGCATATCCAATTAAATTTGATATACCAAAATAAAAGCACATACTGAAAAGAGCAGCATTGTACAAATCTCTAAAAAGGGCATTTTAACATGTATATATATTCAACAGAAATGGAATACATATATAAAACAGGTACATAAACAAGATACCTACTGATTATATGAAAGGCCCCCTACATAGCAAGTGAGATATAAGTTCAGATAAACACAATAAAAATAAAACTAAAAAACAATGTACATTATGGATAATCCCTAACAGCCCTATATACCTCTTTGTTACAGCAAGCAAGACACTGCTATGTATAGTGAATGCAGTAGATATTGACAGTTGATCGTAAGGTACCACTATATATGGGGTAAATGTTGCAAATAAACTGACATTATAATCATAATCCAATATTGACTATTCACAAAACAAACTGGATATGTGACCTCTAATGACATAAAATTGTAGTGTACAAACATGTGCCATTGAACCCCAATCTTCTTTAACTTTTCCTTCTAACCTTTGTATTCTTGTTTCACCCCCTACCATGTACTATAGAGAGAAACATAAAATGAAGTACATTAGTAAACAGGTCTATTCATTGTTAACCAAAGTCAAAGCTAAATTGCATAGACCTATCTACATGCATGTAAATGACATTCTGCACCAAACTTAACATCACGCTATTTCCTTGGCGATCTAAAAAAGAACCGCAATGCAATGTTACAAATGGTAATCACCTATCATCTTCGAACACATTTTAAAAGAAATAAATTTTAAAAACAGCATATCCAATTAAATTTGATATACCAAAATAAAAGCACATACTGAAAAGAGCAGCATTGTACAAATCTCTGAAAAGGGCATTTTAACATGTATATATATTCAACAGAAATGGAATACATATATAAAACAGGTACATAAACAACATAAGTTCAGATAAACACAATAACAATAAAAACTAAAAAACAATGTACATTATGGATAATCCCTAACAGCCCTATATACCTCTTTGTTACAGCAAGCAAGACACTGCTATGTATAGTGAATGCAGTAGATATTGACAGTTGATCGTAAGATACCACTATATATGGGGTAAATGTTGCAAATAAACTGACATTATAATCATAATCCAATATTGACTATTCACGAAACAAACTGGATATGTGACCTCTAATGACATAAAATTGTAGTGTACAAACATGTGCCATTGAAAATCATAATCGTGTAATATATGACAATATAACAAATTACAGTGAATTGTCTTTCGCTGTACTACTAAGATCTGTTATCCTGATGTTAAAAAGAAGACAAACAGTAACTGTTATCAATGATATCCATCAGATTCTGTTTCATATATCAGCAACATCAACCAATATAAGAATTACGGTAATGCCAAGATAAGAAGAGTGACATGCATGTATAACTTCTTTTCCCCAAGGAGCATGCATAAGATCTATCTTTACAATATATCACTCAAAACACTGTGTGAATACAAGGATTTACAAACTTACAGAAAAATAAACGTGTTAAATCCCAAAATCTTGCAATGTATGTGCAAAGTTAAAACACAAATGTAATAAAATACATCATAAATGGCGCTTTGTTTCTGCATCCCCCTCTCTCTCTACTATTCACCCTCTCTCTTCCTCTGTCTCAAATAAGATACAACTATAAAGGAATGAGAGCGTAAAAGGAATTGAACAATCAGAAACAAAAACTATCATATAAAAATACATGTAGTTACATGGAAGTGCACACAAAATCCCAAAATATCTTGTGTGGAACAAAGGTATATGTTTACATTGTCATACCAGTAAAAATAAGACTAAAATCACACAGAAACATGGTATCAGAAAATAAATGTAAGAATCAGAGGTGGAAAAATGGACATGAACACACGTTAGTATGAATAAAGAAAAAAAAAGTATGCTGAGCCATACAGAGTGGCATTCAAAATGTCTTGGTCGAGATCGAGGCTACTTGTGCCACAATGCTCTTATGACAGAGCCGTAACCACTCCCCAAGGCCTAGTCTTCGTTGAACCAGGTATCACCGGAGGGCTGAAGTCCTGGGGTGATGTTACCGCTGTGTGTTGGACGATGAGGACAGCCTTCTGACTCGAGGGCGGTAGTTTGTTTGAACTGGTGAGCAAAGGGATATGGTGGTGCACGGTCATTGGTGACTAGGGTTGTAGATAGAAGTGAGCTTTGCAACGTTGCGCTTTGCAGTCATCTGAAGAAGTTATCTGAAGAAGTGAAGTTTAAAAAAATCATTTGAAGATTAGGAATATGAACAGTACTCAATTTTTCTTTCTTAAAAGTGTTAACCTTATTAATGAACGCATTTGACATTAAAAGTGTTCTGTCTATGCAACCCCAATGTAACATTTTCAAAGCAAAAAGATATGTCATAGAATTGCCAATTTACTCCAGGTGTGCCAATTTTGTGGGAATCAACAGTGTAGTGGCCGAGGTCAACCATCTATCCGGAGGAGCTTGAAATAACTCTGTACAGTAGGGTTAGGCTTTTTCAAACATTTTAGTTTGGCAATCTTTCCTTACCCTGTGAAGGTCCTGATACATTACATGTATATGCTGGTGTTCCATACTTCTGCCACAATGCTGTTTTGGTGACAGAGCCGTAAACACTCCCCAAGGCCTAGTCTTCGCTGAACCAGGTATCACCGGAGGGCTGAAGTCCTGGGGTGATGTTACCGCTGTGTGTTGGACGATGAGGACAGCCTTCTGACTCGAGGGCGGTAGTTTGTTTCAACTGGTGAGCAAAGGGATATGGTGGTGCACTGTCATTGGTGACTAGGGTTGTAGAAATGAGCTTTGCAACGTTGCGCTTTGCAGTCATCTGAAGAAGTTATCTGAAGTGAAATAAAAAAAATCATTTGAAGATTAGGAATATAAACAGTACTAAATGTTTCTTTTTTGAAAGTGTTAACATTACTAATGAACGCATTTGACATAAAAAGTATTCTGTCTATGCAACCCCAATGTAACATTTTCAAAGCAAAAAGATATGTCATAGAATTGCCAATTTACTCCAGGTGTGCCAATTTTGTGGGAATCACTAGTGTAGTGGCCGAGGTCAGCCATCTATCAGGAGGAGCTTGAAATAACTCTGTACAGTAGGGTTAGGCTTTTTCAAACATTTTAGTTTGGCAATCTTTCCTTACCCTGTAAAGGTCCCGATACATTACATGTATATGCTGGTGTTCCATACTTCTGCCACAATGCTGTTTTGGTGACAGAGCCGTAAACACTCCCCAAGGCATAGTCTTCGCTGAACCAGGTATCACCGGAGGGCTGAAGTCCTGGGGTGATGTTACCGCTGTGTGTTGGACGATGAGGACAGCCTTCTAAATCGAGGGCGGTAGTTTGTTTGAACTGGTGAGCAAAGGGGTATGGTGGTGCACGGTCATTGGTGACTAGGGTTGTAGAAGTGAGCTTTGCAACATTGCGCTTTGCAGTCATCTGAAGAAGTTATCTCAAGAAGTGAAATTTAAAAAAATCATTTGAAGATTAGGAATATGAACATTACTCAATTTTTCTTTCTTAAAAGTGTTAACCTTATTAATGAACGCATTTGACATAAAAAGTGTTCTGTCTATGCAACCCCAATGTAACATTTTCAAAGCAAAAAGATATGTCATAGAATTGCCAATTTACTCCAGGTGTGCCAATTTTGTGGGAATCAACAGTGTAGTGGCCGAGGTCAACCATCTATCCGGAGGAGCTTGAAATAACTCAGTACAGTAGGGTTAGGCTTTTTCAAACATTTTAGTTTGGCAATCTTTCCTTACCCTGTATATGCTGGTGTTCCTTACTTCTGCCATAATGCTGTTATGATGACAGAGCCGTAAACACTCCCCAAGGCCTAGTCTTTGCTGAACCAGGTATCACCGGAGGGCTGAAGTCCTTGGGTGATGTTACCGCTGTGTGTTGGATGATGAGGACAGCCTTCTGACTCGAGGGCGGTAGTTTGTTTGAACTGGTAAACAAAGGGATATGGTGGTGCACTGTCATTGGTGACTAGGGTTGTAGAAATGAGCTTTGCAATGTTGCGCTTTGCAGTCATCTGAAGAAGTTATATGAAGTGAAATAAAAAAAATCATTTGAAGATTAGGAATATGAACAGTACTGAATTTTTCTTTTTTAAAAGTGTTCACCTTCTTAATAAACGCATTTGACATAAAAAGTATTCTGTCTATGCAACCCTAATGTAACATTTTCAAAGCAAAAAGATATGTCATAGAATTGTCAATTTACTCCAGGTGTGCCAATTTTGTGGGAATCAATAGTGTAGTGGCCGAGGTCAGCCATCTATCAGGAGGAGCTTGAAATAACTCTGTACAGTAGGGTTAGGCTTTTTCAAACATTTTAGTTTAATCTTTCCTTACCCTGTGAAGGTCCTGATACATTACATGTATATGCTGGTGTTCCATACTTCTGCCACAATGCTGTTTTGGTGACAGAGCCGTAAACACTCCCCAAGGCATAGTCTTCGCTGAACCAGGTATCACCGGAGGGCTGAAGTCCTGGGGTGATGTTACCGCTGTGTGTTGGACGATGAGGACAGCCTTCTGACTCGAGGGCGGTAGTTTGTTTGAACTGGTGAGCAAAGGGGTATGGTGGTGCACTGTCATTGGTGACTAGGGTTGTAGAAATGAGCTTTGCAACGTTGCGCTTTGCAGTCATCTGAAGAAGTTATCTCAAGAAGTGAAATAAAAAAAATCATTTGAAGATTAGGAATATAAACAGTACTAAATGTTTCTTTTTTGAAAGTGTTCACATTATTAATGAACGCATTTGACATAAAAAGTATTCTGTCTATGCAACCCCAATGTAACATTTTCAAAGCAAAAAGATATGTCATAGAATTGCCAATTTACTCCAGGTGTGCCAATTTTGTGGGAATCACTAGTGTAGTGGCCGTGGTCAGCCATCTATCAGGAGGAGCTTGAAATAACTCTGTACAGTAGGGTTAGGCTTTTTCAAACATTTTAGTTTGGCAATCTTTCCTTACCCTGTAAAGGTCCCGATACATTACATGTATATGCTGGTGTTCCATACTTCTGCCACAATGCTGTTTTGGTGACAAAGCCGTAAACACTCCCCAAGGCCTAGTCTTTGCTGAACCAGGTATCACCGGAGGGCTGAAGTCCTGGGGTGATGTTACCGCTGTGTGTTGGACGATGAGGACAGCCTTCTGACTCGAGGGCGGTAGTTTGTTTGAACTGGTGAGCAAAGGGGTATGGTGGTGCACGGTCATTGGTGACTAGGGTTGTAGAAGTGAGCTTTGCAATGTTGCGCTTTGCAGTCATCTGAAGAAGTTATCTCAAGAAGTGAAATTTAAAAAAATCATTTGAAGATTAGGAATATGAACAGTACTCAATTTTTCTTTCTTAAAAGTGTTAACCTTATTAATGAACGCATTTGACATAAAAAGTGTTCTGTCTATGCAACCCCAATGTAACATTTTCAAAGCAAAAAGATATGTCATAGAATTGCCAATTTACTCCAGGTGTGCCAATTTTGTGGGAATCAACAGTGTAGTGGCCGAGGTCAACCATCTATCCGGAGGAGCTTGAAATAACTCAGTACAGTAGGGTTAGGCTTTTTCAAACATTTTAGTTTGGCAATCTTTCCTTACCCTGTATATGCTGGTGTTCCATACTTCTGCCACAATGCTGTTATGATGACAGAGCCGTAAACACTCCCCAAGGCCTAGTCTTTGCTGAACCAGGTATCACCGGAGGGCTGAAGTCCTTGGGTGATGTTACCGCTGTGTGTTGGATGATGAGGACAGCCTTCTGACTCGAGGGCGGTAGTTTGTTTCAACTGGTGAGCAAAGGGATATGGTGGTGCACTGTCATTGATGACTAGGGTTGTAGAAATGAGCTTTGCAACGTTGCGCTTTGCAGTCATCTGAAGCAGTTATCTGAAGTGAAATAAAAAAAATCATTTGAAGATTAGGAATATGAACAGCACTGAATTTTTCTTTTTTAAAAGTGTTAACCTTATTAATGAACGCATTTGACATAAAAAGTATTCTGTCTATGCAACCCCAATGTAACATTTTCAAAGCAAAAAGATATGTCATAGAATTGCCAAATTACTCCAGGTGTAAAGGGCCTCCTTCTTTTTTTTCAAAAAAAACAGGACGCTAAACATGTTTTATTTTTTATTTGGCCTTACAATAAATATCAAAATGCAATCTTAACAGCTTCATGGTAACTATAATATGTAGGGATGACCTCTGTTTCCAATAAATCTAGTCCCTTGCTGTACACATGATCTATCAATGTCCCCTTCTCAGTAGTACCATTAACAACATGCTGTTTGTAACCTTTATTACACATCAGCTTGTTTACCTGTGAAGAACCTTTAAACAAATCCTCATTAAAATCTCCCATCACAATACACCTAATGCTTCTTTTGTGTAATGCATCTAGCAAATTGTCTAATGATTCACAGAATGATTTGATACTATATGATGGAGGTCGATAAACAACTGAAATCACAACAGAAACTGGTTTGGTGACAAGAATTGCAATAAACTCTAAGTTGTCGACAGATATGTCTAATCTACTTGAATATGTATTCTTGATATACATTGCAACACCTCCGTGCGATTGTTCTTTGAGTACATTTCCAACTCCAGAATTACAGTATGAAAGATGTCGTGGCTGATGATAAAATCGAAAGTTATCTAAAATAACGTCACAGAGATCATCATCATTAATCCATGTTTCGGTCAAGCAAATACAATCTACATTCACAAATTGGCACTGGGATTTGAAATCGATAAAATGCTGTTTTAATCCTTGTACATTTTGCATTACCAAAGAAAAGTTATAATCGTGAATATCTTCAGAAGTTTCATTCTCGATAAACGGCTTCATAATCTCAATGCGTTCTTTAATTTCTGGATTACAATATATACGTTTAGGATCGAAATGTTCTATCACAAGTCCAGATAACGAAGTAACGCGACTAAGCCCAACATATGCCTGTCCAGATTGAAATACATTTTTTAATGATACAACAGCTTTGTCTAATGTCGAACCTTGTACTTTATGAATTGTGCAAGCATAAGCAAGCTTAAGTGGAAATTGTTTTCTCACATATTTCTTACCAATGGATTCTTGAGACATTTCGATTGAATGAATACCAATATCGGCCTTCTCAAAATTAACTTTGATGCAAACTGGATTCAAATTTGTATGATCCGTTATTATTTCTGTTACATTTCCGAAACATCCATTTGTCAGGCCTTTACTAACATCAATGTTTTTGAGCAGCATCACTCTAGCATTAACTGCAATCCACAGATAAGGAGGCAACTGGGTTTTCTTCTTTGTATAAGGTTTTTCCCGTATTTGATTTCCTTTTTTAACATCTTTGTCCATGTCTTGTGCTTTTACGCATATCACATCTCCACATTTTGTATGCAATAATTTCTTGTTCCAAGCATCTACTTCATTGTTACATGCATAGATATGCAGAGCATTTTCACATTCTTCACCAGTCTCGCAGGACTTGAGCATTGCTAGGTCTTCATCACAGAGAATCTCTTCCCCTTGTTTTACACGTAATCTATTTAAGAGAAAAGCGAATTGGGTATCGTCTTTTTGTCTCATAATGTCTTCAAGTTCTACTTTCTTGAAATTAGCATTCCACAATGCACCATTGAGTGTGTCTTTATATAAAGGAGTTCCTAAGACTGGAGGTAACTGATACATGTCTCCCACAGCAATAACTGAAACACCAGCAAAAGCAGTTTGATCTCGTGATTGTTTTATTTGTCGTAGGCGGCCGTGAATGTAAGACATCATCTTTTGATCTACCATTGATACTTCATCTATGATTAAAATTTGCAATTCAGCCAGCTTATTTCGAAGGACACTTATTTTCTCATCACTCAGCGGTTGATACAGTACTTGTGCATTGATTGGAATAGAAAGAATACTATGTATAGTATGGCCATTGATATTGTATGCAGCTACTCCGGTTGGAGCCATTTTCAATACTGAGACATCATCAGGATGTGGCAACATTCGGGCTAGTATACGTGTTGCTTCATAGTAAAGACATTTGATCAAATGACTCTTTCCAGTGCCAGCACCTCCAGTTAGAAACATATGAAACGGTTCGACCGATTTTCCATTTACTCTATCTAAACACCACTGTCGTATTTTGTAAAAAACACTCTGTTGCTTCTCATTCAAAGACCTCATCAAAGAATGTCCATCTTGTTTGGAAATTTTTACCGAACGTAGTTCGATGCTATAGTCATCTTTTTTCGGTTCATTCTTTAAATCTGGGATATCAAGATCTCCATCACAATCTTCGACATCTACATTTTCTTTGGGATGTTCAAGTCGCTCTACTTCCTTTTCCGGACATAAAAGACCCCATGCATCTTCGTGTGGACCAAATTTGTCAAGATGCTCCTGTGCATGATCAATTGCATCGGCGTTCATTTCAAACTTCTTTCGGTTAGTACAGACAATTGACCAGACTTTCTCCAATTCACGTCCACATATTTTCACAGAACCTGTCTCGTAGAACTCTTCATGTGTTTCAAATGTTGGGGGCTTTAATTGTCCATCTTCAAAATATGGCAGAAAGAGTTGCAAAATGCTCAAATAATATTTTTCGGGTGAGATAATGGGTGAGAATCGGGGATATCTTACAACTGCATCTCCCGTACGAGTACGCTTCTGAATATACCCCAGATCGTTATCTAATTTAAAGACATTTTTACTTCTTGTACTTGGCTTTTGGGATGCAGTTAAGATTCTATACTGAGAACAAAACGTTGCAAGACACATATCACTGAATTCTGCGTTTCTAGGTCGAGCTTTGTATCTGTCGAGCTTGCTAGGCATCCAAACATTCTCATCATCATCATTATCGTTATCTGGTCTGCTTTTTATAACGCTTAATGGTAAACTCATTCTGACAGGGTCGGGTCCAACAGGAATGAATTCCACTTTCCTAGAACATTCTTTCAATCTGAGACTGCAAACACGATAGACGCTTTCTTGAGCAGACACTTCACGATTTTGCATGTACACCTGGCCAAGTTTTTTCATGCTTTCCTTTGCGTTTTCATTTCCCTCTTTCATTTCTGATAGTGTATGACTCAATAGCATTCCGATTTCTCGTTCAGCTTTTGACATGTAGGATACAATATAAGCCACGCATGCAAATACATTTGTTACAAACTGCAAATCCATGTTGGCATTCCAGCTTCTTAGTAGACTTGGATTAAACTGATTTACCCATACATCTTGTATTTCTCTTTTGATGATTATACTTTGTTGTGATGCTAATTCATTATGTGCATTCTCAAATTGATTTTGTGTAATGCCAAGCTTTTCAAAGAGATGGTTTACACTGTTGTACTCGATTCCATTGGATAATGCATCTTTAACTGACTTCAACAATTTCTCTGCATCATCTTTAATCTTTTTAGAAGCTTTAATTTGATCATTGTCCTTTCCCTTATTTTGCACTTTCCCACAATCTTTAGCTGGAATCTCTTCAACAGGTGTTACAATGAATGTTTTTTCAGATGGTGGTCTTGGGAAATTAAATCTACACGCTTTTCCCGTTTTTGTGCAAGATTTAGAATGTTTCTTACTGTGTTGTTGGACCTTGCTCACTATTTCATGTAGTTCTTGATCTTCCTTTTCATCCGGTTTCTGGCAAGAAATGTATTTATCTACGAATTGTACGACATCATCATCTTTATCGATACCCAACTGTGGAGCATTTTGAACCCAGAACAAGGCATGAATGTGAGGGGAACCACGGGCTTGATACTCTACTCTCCAAAATGAATCAACTACTTTACCAATCGGTGCAGCGGGAGATAAAATAACTCTCTTCATAAAAGTGTGAAATCTTTTATCAAACATTCTGGCAACTGTTACTGGATTTGATCTTAAAAGATTACATTTTTCTGTATAGTCTAATTCACTCGATTCCCTGGTGTCTCCTTTTTGTCTAAGCAATGTATTCATTAATTCTGGCCATCTCATATCGGCAGATGAGAAAGAAGCAAACCATGTCGGCTTTCCAAGCTGTCGTACCATTGCGAGAACATCTTTTTGTGTCTTTTGCCAGAATGGAGGTGTTCCACGAATTTGCTTTAAAAATTTATAGCCCTTGTCTGATTTTAGTATTTTTTTAACTTTCTCTGCATCTTTCAAATCTGAGGCAGTTATTGAAGACGAATCATCTTTTTTGTTTGGACTTTGCCTTAAAGCGATAGAAACTTGTGATATAACCTGTTGAATTTCATAAATATATTGTGCATAAAAGATGTAATCTGTATTCTGAGCAAATCTGTTGTCCACGTGCATCAGTCGGTTATGGAGATAACGTCCTAATGTTATTTTTTCATCTCTTCTATCATGGAATGTTGGTTGACCTTTAGGAAATAATACTGGGAAACATTTGGCCTCATTGCTTTCATCTTGTAGAATTGATACAGGGCTTCTTCCTTCACAAGGAGCACAACATATTATGTCTTCAAAATACTGATCTAATATTTCCTGTCCAATATCTACTGGCTGGAGACACGAGTCTAACTGAATACCGCGTAATCGTTCTTCCATATCGTCTTCAGTGTCCTTGTCATTTATTTTTTTGTGTAGTTTACTGTTGTCTTGCATGTTTTCATTAGTATTTTTGTCTTTGGACAAAATGTAATCAATTTGTTCTTCCATTTCCTTCCAATATTTTGCTAAACGAGCTTTACCACCGATTTCCACTGCTTCTTCCTTTTCATTATCTTTTTCATTTCGTTCAAGTGAGTTTTCCCATTTATCATTTACTGTAACATCAAAATACCACTTATTATTTGCTTTTAAATACTGCAGAGCATTAAGCAAGTTAGATTTATCTACAAATTTGTACTCATAATAGCTTTTGTACGACAATTTTCGTTTGAGTTTAACACGGATCAATTGATCTTCAGTCTGTGGTCTTGGCAACATATCTACTGTTTCATAAGTGTTTGAAGGCACGCACACGACTGGGCCATGGACTCCATTTTGACCACCTTTAGGCAAGGCCATTAACTTCATGAAAGGAATATTCAATGCAATCAAATGCTGTTCTAAATTGTTCAGATTGGCAAGTTCTTTTGGAACTTCATGTAGTTGTAAATTGTTCATATTTGCTTCTGCAGGTACTTTTCCAGCTTGCAATTTTCTATGACAGGTGAAGCATATCCATAGTGACGATCTGGCTGACTGGCCTATTAAACATTTTGACCGGCATTCTGAATTGCAAACATGCAAATATTCTTCACTTATGCATGTCTGAATTTTATAATTACTCTTTTTACATTTCAATACTTGGTTCTCAAAGAGAAGTTTTAAGCATACACAGCACACATATTCTGGGCCATGAGAAATTATCTTTCTAAATTCTTCAAGTACAATATCAAACTCGGACAATTTTACCGTTCGAAGTACAGACCTTTTTCGATTTTGTTTTATTACATTTTGCCTATATTTTTCAATTCTTTTATATTTCATTTTTAAGCTCATCAATTTCTTTTCCTTAAATTCGTTGCCTTTATATCTAATTTTGGACAATGTTTTCATATTTGCCTTTTTTGTATGTTTAAATTGCTGATCGTTGCAATATAATTTCTTCATTTGTTTTTTCATGATATCTTGTTGTTTTTCCTTAAAATTTTCATCGTTGCGATATAATTCCTTTATTCGTTTTTTCATGATATCTTGTTGTTTTTTCTTAAAATTTTCATCGTTGCGATATAATTCCTTTATTCGTTTTTTCATGATATCTTGTTGTTTTTTTCTTAAAATTTTCATCGTTGCGATATAATTCCTTTATTCGTTTTTTCATGATATCTTGTTGTTTTTTCTTAAAATGTTTGTTGTTCAAATATTTACTTCTTATTTGCTTTTATGCATTCGTTTAAATAGTTCATCATGCTGGTATTTACTTCTTACTCTACTCTTGTGCATTCGTTTAAATAGTTCATCATGCTGGTATTTACTTCTTATTCTACTCTTGTGCATTCGTTTAAATAGTTCATCATGCTGGTATTTACTTCTTATTCTACTCTTGTGCATTCGTTTAAATAGTTCATCGTTCCAATATCTATTTTTCATTTTAATCCTCATAGCTGTTTTAACATTTTCTTTGAATCCTTCATTTCTCAAATATTTTTGTTTATTTCCATACAAAATTTTCTTTTTATAACGTGAATCAAAATGATATTTGGTTTTCATCATATTTAGCTGTATGTTCCTGAAATTTGAATCCTCTTCATACATTTCTTTTTGCCTTTTTTTTACTTCATTTATTTTTTCTATTTTGTAGGTTAAATCATTTTGATATTTATTTTTCATTTTAATTTTTTTCATTTGCGCATTGTGAATACACTTTTCCTTTTTCTTAATGATTTCATCTTTGGCCAGGGCTCGTTTTTCTCTCATTTGCTGTCTCATGCGCTTCCTTTTTTGATTAGAACTTTGTCTATTTTTACGTTTTTTCTTTCCATGGTCTACATTTCTAACATGAACTTCTCCAATTACTATTAATTCATCATGACTATCAGCACATTCGCTTGCATCAATTCTTAAGCTGTCGTTCTCATTCATTTTTAGCAATTTGGTTTTTCGAATTTCCTTGCCAAGGTCGACATCAACGTTTGCATCGCTTTCGAGGTTACTCCATTTTCGTTTTCTGCTTAAGATAGAGTTGGAATTCTGAACTTTGTTCACTAAATTTAATCTATCAGAGTCATTCCCGGATTTAGTACAATTTTTGGAATCTCCTTTTTGTTCATTTTCATATTCTGTATTTATAGAGTCATTTCCGTTCAGAAGACAACTATTATTTAGCTGGGATTCTTTTAATTTGGTTAAGCCAATTGTCACACTCTTCAGTTTCAATTCCTGACCGTTATAATGTACATCATGAATGATTGTTTCATTTGCTTCTTCAGGGAAGAGAAATACATTTGGGTTATCAATCATCTTTTGTGGGTGCTGACCGTTATAATGTACATCATGAATGATTGTTTCATTTGCTTCTTCAGGGAAGAGAAATACATTTGGGTTATCAATCATCTTTTGTGGGGAAACACTCTCATCCAATATTTGAACTTCATCAAAGCTTTCACAATGTATGGAACATCCAGAGCTTCCAGACTGACTTTCACTGTGCGTATTTGACGAAGGAATTGGATTACAAACAAAATCCTGTAACTGTGGATAGCCTTTCAAGGTTTCATTCTTACCGGAAGTTGCTTTAGCACATACACTAGTTACTTCATATTCGGTGTGCAGGGGGCATCCCATTGATTTTGCTAACCTCATGCAATGCTTGTACACACCTTGCCAGCTTTGAGTACGAAGTACAACACTGTGTCCGTTACAACTCAGGAAACCTCGACTGCTTCTGGAATGTGAATCAAATATAAAGAAACCATCTTGACCAGATAATACAATGAAAGTACTTCTAGCAAATGTCACAAAACATGCATCAGAATCAGTACAGAGTTCTTTTTCGAGTGCTTGCTTCAATGTCATCGAAAGAGACTGGGCCAATATCAATTCATCTCCATCTAACAATCCAGTGACTGGTTCACGGCGTACTATGTTAAACAATTCATTGTACGCATCCAAATATTCAAATAGATCAGATATCAATAAGTATTGGTTGTCGAGTGAAGTGGATCGCCGTATGTAACAGTATAATTCATTACCGTTATTCAAAATCCTGTCTAGATCTGTACTTTTCCAATCATTGACATTTTTTACCTTGCTATACAACAGTGCAGAAAGTGAATTGGTAACACACTGCTTTCCACTTAAGTCACCAAATCTTGTATCACCTTGATTGAATGTCCCTTGGGCAACAAGCGTTATTTGTGTATCGACTCTCGTGCATTTGTCTTTGTGATCACTTTTAAGGGTTTCGTCCTTGGTGTTACGTTCGTTGTGAACGACTGATTCAGACTGATTACTTGCACACTGTTCATATGTCATGTCAAAAAGATTTGCAGTACCTTTCCTCTCATCGTGATTTATCGTACCAGTCTCCAACGTGAGCCTACGTTTTTTTCCCTTTGGATCAACATGGTTTTGAAATGTTTCAGGAGACTTATCCACTACTTCATCAATTTCTTCCTCTATCTGCGACTTGGATCTACACTTCTTGAACACATGCTTTACTTTAACATCAGCCTGAATTGATGGACATGGCAAAGTTCTCTTTGACGTTCTATCTTCTTTAGTTGTTCTTGTCTGTTCCAATGAATTGAAATTGACAAAATCTACAGATTCAACAACATTAAAATGAACATTTCCTGTGTACAGTATATAAATTCCCTTATCAGATGTTACAATATTTATTCTTCCAGGTTTCTTTGCAGAGAACAATTGCCAACATGGTACTTGGTCATTGTATGAATAAATATCAGTATCGATTAAATTTGCTAAAGCGCTAATTTCAGTGTCTGTAGCCCACGTTCCGTCTTCCTTTATTCTACGTTTCAAAACATATTCTCTGACTGTTCTATATTCTTGCCTCAATGTATTACTAAACATGTCCTTGGTTTGCAATAAATGTTTCACAGTGGCATTTCTTAAAATTGCATGATTATGCTCAGTTCCAGAAATTACATAGGAAATTGCACGAAAGAAACAATTGCCATCACCAGTAATTTGTTTACTCTGTAAAGGAACTCCAATAGAGCTATTTCTATCTAACCTTGAATCACAGCCTTTGCCTATATATCTGATATTCAGTTTTGAACAAATGTTCTGTTTGTCATTATTCTGGAGGGGTACAAATTTGAAATCTTTATCAGGTCTATCACGTAATCCAAGATCTGCTACAAATTCAACTTCTGTTTCTGTTTCATCAGTACATGTGTACATATTAGCATCTATTGCCTTTTCAATGTCTTCATCTTTGATATTTGAATCTGAAGAAGATTCTAAAGGATTCCTTGAATGAGCATGATCATTAAATGACATATCAGTATCATTGTCTGTACCATCTTTTACTGTATCAAAGCTTCTATTCTTCAGGTCATTGTCAAACACTGCATCTTCTTGTACACCATCTGAAACATCTGAAAAATCATTTTTCATCATATCATCATTTTCCAATACCGATTCACAGACATTGTCTACTGGTTCATTTATGGGCATATCTTTTGGTCTATCACTAACATTCAAAGGCATATTGCGTTGTGGTAAAACACTTCTATCGAATAAATCACATCCAGGACTTGTGTCTGTATCACTATCAGATTCTAAACAATTTCTTGCACACGAACGTTTCACTGGTATGTGAACATCACTGCCACTATCATCGTCTGTTTCAATTTCCCTATTTTCATCAAAATTTGATTTCAACAGATTATTCTTTGAATCGTCCTGCACAACTCCATCTGAACCTTTGTTGTCTTTCATATTGCAAATATGCTGGTCTGAGTGTTCATCATTTTTACATGTATTTGGATCAAGGCCTTGGTCACTTGCATTCATAGATTTCTTTGTATCCAGCTTCTCATTCTTTACTGCTAATTCTATTCCTTCATCTTTGTCAAATCTAATCTCTGATTTATCAGAAGAGTGATTTCCATCAGTGCCTTTTTTCCCGGCTTTGGAAGACTGACCTTTCTTGTTCCTTGCTCGACCTTTCTTGTTCTTTGCTTCTTTTCTCTTGCCACCAGCATGAACTCTGTACATTCGGAAATCCTTGATCTGTTCAAAAAGATTACGAGTGCAGGCATGAATATCAACACATGAATCTGTTCTTGATCGAGATGGCAAATAACCTGCTACGTCAGCCCAAGATCGTGTCTGCATCGTTTCAATTTGCACACAGGTCTCACTGTACAATTTCATTGAACATGGGGATTGCACACTGTATGCATATATAGCCAAAAGAGTTTCTACATAAGACTGCAAACTGACATCTTCTCTTTTCACATTCTTGTTTTCCTTACATACATTTTTCTTTCGGTTTCCATTTTTTTTCTCATGACTTTCATAGAATGTCTTCATTGCTTTGCCAATGTAAGTCACACCTGGTTCCAAGACTACACCATTCACTGATTTTCTTCTGATTTTCCTGTCTGTTTGATGATCATCTATTGATTTGGGATACAATTTTCTTGATTTTAGTTTCTCCACCCATTTCGTCTTCCTTGATTTCACAATTACCCAGTCATCCTCAAATTTTTCATTTTGCATCTCTTCGTGTTCTATTTGGGATGGATTTTCCATAGCCAAAGGATTATGTCTATCAGACTCATTTGTTTTCCTGTCAGTTATATGATGTTGTGTTCCTCTCAATCGATTGTTTTTTTTTCCCTTTTTACCATACCTCTTCTTTGATCTGCCACATTTTCTTTTGTTGGTCGTACTTGATAGGGTCCTTGATTGGTTCAAATCCAAGTAACAGTGTTCATCATGATCACCAAGAAGTTCGTATCTATTGAAATGAGAAGGGATACATACTTGATCAAACATGCGATGAGCGATGTTGTTATTTCCACACAAAGAACAAATCCAAATCAATCTCCTATCATTCAGTTTGTCTTCACAGGGCAGTTGCATACATGAAACATGAAAATGACTATTGCAAAACTCACAAAGTGAACTTATGTCATTTCCGATCTCACTTTCACATATGCAGCATGCATCAAACTCTGAATTCATCAGCGGTGCACAAGTAGACAGTACATCTAAGATTTCATCAACAACTGTCTTGAATTCAGTAGTGTCTATCAATCTTCTATCATTTGTGTCATTGATTGTCTCCTTACATGGAAAACCCATACAAGTAACATGATAGGGACCAGTACATGACTTGCAAGTTACAGTAATCTCATCCTCTCCAATTAAATTCTTACAAACACAACATGTATCAGTGTATTCCTCCATCACAAAATATTTCGTACAAAGCTTTGAACTATAAGATTACAACTGCCCTTTTGCTTTTTTGCCAAGACAAGGTTTTCCGTTCCAAATTATCTTATACAGTGTATCTGTATTCAAATTATGATGCACAATTGTAATTTGAAGTATCACTGTTGTCAATATCAATTCAAAATCTTTACTGAAATTCAGTGTATATCAAAGCCTGAACTATATACAGACTATTATGTTTTTGTTTCAAGATAAAAACTCCTTTAGAGGAAGCCTTCTATTCGAGCTGTAATGTCTTGATCACCTCAAATTGCCTTGTAATGGTCTTTGATTTGCTGTTCAAAGTGTTTGCTTTTGGGGGGATTTCTTTATTTTTTAAAGTTAAATGTATGGATTATAGGTCAATGTATGTTGTATTTTGTATAATAGACAATGCAATATCTTGTCAATACTGTATTCCTTCTTGGAATTATTTCCTTTTAACAAAAATGAAAATTAATGCCTAGAAAAATATATAGCTTTCAACAAAAGATGGCGCTCTTCGGCAATTGTGTTAAATATTAATCTAGAAGGTATTGATCGTGACGGAATTTCTCTTTATTATATTAATTTGCCTTGTGATGGCGCTCTATTAACAACAATCTGTATTAAAACTCTGTGTAAAAAAAGTCCACTTTATATCCTAATTTAAATATTTTTCTTATTATCTTTCTAATCGATCAAGCCGATTTATATTTATAAAACTATATTTATATCCCGATACAATGTTCGTTCTCAACCTCTCTGCAATCGGCTTACTTATAATACTAAAGCTATGAACACTACAGGAGCCTATATCCAGACACAAATTTCTTTCTTTATCAATCAACACTTTTATACAACCCTATATCAATACAAAAGTAGAATGTGTTCTTCAAACCGTCGTCTCAGTAAAGACCAAAATAAATTAATACCTCGATGTAACTAAATTTCTGTTTACGATGTGTTTGGAAGTATTGTTTTTGCCTCAAGATGGCGCTCTTTAAAATAAATTTCTGTGTTCTGTTATTTTTATCGTGTAATTCCTCTACTTTCTCTCTGCTAGTACGAAGTGTTCTAGTTTTGCCTTAGTTGGTCTTAAAGTTATGTTTCTAAATTCAACCTTATATGCTAGAGGTAATATTCACAAATTTTACTTTTATCAAATCACTCAATCAACCAACCAATCAAAAATATCTCTCTCACAATCGATTTCTACCAATTCAGTTATTCAATCAATACACTTTTTTTTCTCTGTACAATTTTCTCCAATATCTTAAACAAGCAATCAACCAGTCAACTTTATTTCTTTCACTAAAAATCAACTCAAAAAAGAAATTTTCTTTTATTTATTGTTTATTAACACTCTTGTTGGTCTTAAAGTTATGTTTCTATATTCAACCTTATATGCTAAAGGTAATATTCACGAATTTCACTTTTATCAAATCACTCAATCAACCAACCAATCAAAAATATCTCTATCTCTCACAATCAATTTCTAACAATTCAGTTATTCAATCAATTCACTTTTTTTTCTCTATACACTAACAATTTTCTCCAATATCTTAAACAAGCAATCAACCAGTCAGCTTTATTTCTTTCACTAAAAATCAACTCAAAAAGAAATTTTCTTCTCTTTATTGTTTATTAACACTCTTGTCAAATCTCGTTTCGTATCTTATTTTCTAGTTTTCACACAATTTCACACAGTTTGAGCAACACAACACAGAAATTGAAGATTCAATTTCAGAAAGACAGAGTAAGATCAAGATTGAGTTTCAGTAAGACAGAGTAAGATAATGAAGATTCAGATTGAGTAGATAGAGTAAGATAATAAAGATTCAGATTGAGTAGATAGAGTAAGATAATGAAGATTCAGATTGAGTAGATAGAGTAAGATAATGAAGATTCAGATTGAGTAGATAGAGTAAGATAATAAAGATTCAGATTGAGTAGACAGAGTAAGATAATGAAGATTCAGATTGAGTAGATAGAGTAAGATAATGAAGATTCAGATTGAGTAGAAAGAGTAAGATAATGAAGATTCAGATTGAGTAGATAGAGTAAGATAATGAAGATTCAGATTGAGTAGATAGAGTAAGATAATAAAGATTCAGATTGAGTAGACAGAGTAAGATAATGAAGATTCAGATTGAGTAGATAGAGTAAGATAATGAAGGATTCAAATGTTCAAGTTCGTAAATTCGTCAATATGTTCAAAATTGTAAAATTTCCTGACTGTCTACCACAACTCTTCTTTGACTCACCAAAGCTTAAGAGTGCTAGGGTTATTGTCGTGAGTTGCCCGCACACAGACAAGTTGCTGTCTACCACAACTCTTCTTTGACTCACCAACCTAGCTTAAGAGTGCTAGAGGCTTATTGTCGTGAATTGCCCGCAAACAGACTTTCCCTGACTGTCTACCACAACTCTTCTTTGACTCACCAAAGCTTAAGAGTGCTAGGGTTATTGTCGTGAGTTGCCCGCACACAGACAAGGTGCTGTATACCACAACTCTTCTTTGACTCACCAAAGCTTAAGAGTGCTAGGGTTATTGTCGTGAGTTGCCCGCACACAGACTTTATGATAGATGAAGGTTTGAATGAGTGCTTTTCTCAAAAACTCAAGATTATGAGTTTTGTGGGTGAAGATGAAATGGTATGAGATGAGATGGAGATGATAATGAAATCTGCTTCAACCAGTACCTGTCAAAGAGAAACACAAGAAAAAAAGTTGATAGCATATGTATTGTATTAGATTATACTGTCCTACTTTGGCAAAAGGAAGCAAGTGACAAAAGTTCAAAGTTCAAGTCGTAAATATTGTCAAAGCTGTAAAATGTTTTGCTGTCTACCACAATGCTAGAGGCTTATTGTCGTGAGTTGCCCGCACACAGACTTCCCTGACTGTCTACCACAACTCTTCTTTGACTCACCAACTAGCTTAAGAGTGCTAGAGGCTTATTGTCGTGAGTTGCCCGCACACAGACAAGGTGCTGTCTACCACAACTCTTCTTTGACTCACCAACTAGCTTTAGAGTGCTAGAAGCTTATGGACGTGAGTTGCCCGCACACAGACTTTCCCTGACTGTCTACCACAACTCTTCTTTGACTCACCAACTAGCTTAAGAGTGCTAGAGGCTTATTGTCGTGAGTTGCCCGCACACAGACAAGGTGCTGTCTACCACAACTCTTCTTTGTCTCACCAACTAGCTTTAGAGTGCTAGAGGCTTATTGTCGTGAGTTTCCCGTACACAGACTTTCCCTGACTGTCCACCACAACTCTTCTTTGACTCACCAACTAGCTTAAGAGTGCTAGGGTTATTGTCGTGAGTTGCCCGCACACAGACAAGGTGTTGTATACCACAACTCTTCTTTGACTCACCAACTAGCTTTAGAGTGCTAGAGGCTTATTGTCGTGAGTCGTGAAATGTCTTGTAAAGAAACAAAATGTGTCTGTCATTTGCAGATATAAAAACATAAATAACTCAAATTTAGATGGTATGTCACTTGCTTCCTTTTGCCAAAGTAGGGCAGTATAATTTAGGCCCATTTTAAATGTTTTGATATACACAACGCTTGTTTTGATATACAGTAAAATCTCATTATAACAAAGCCCTTGGGACCATAAAAATTACCTTGTTATATTAGCCCCAAAAAAACCCAAGAAATAAAATAGTTGAGACCAGCAAAATGACCTCATGAATTTTTTTTTTTTTTTTTAGTACAGTGGAACCTCCTGTTGAAGCAGACAACCGCATAGTAGGGGATCTTCATGCGGCTCTGGTTTCGCTTGCAGTTGTTGTGCAAGCATAATTTCTGTACCTGAATAATAATTATTTAACTTTTGATTAACACAATAAGGCCAAAAAAAAAAAGTTGTTTGGTTGTCCTCGACCGCCCGCTCGTCTTTTCGGGCCGCTCGTATTTTTTTTTTTAATTCAATTTTGTTTTCTTTTTTTTCATTTTTTCATTTTTTTTTTTCATTTTTTTTTTTTTTTTTTGGGGGGGGGGGGGGGGGGGGAGCAATCTTAAATGCCAAACATACCATTTTATGCATTTGCAAAGGATCAAATATTCCCGTTGCCAGTTTGATCTTTTCAGTACGCAATTAGGTATTTATTAAACTTGCCATTTTTATTTTTCTATGTCAAAATGCCGTTCATTCAAATCTTAAACTCATTTTAAACCCCATCTGTACTAGTTTACAGGAGGGATTAGACCACCCTGCAAGGTCACTGGACAGGTGGTTATCTCATCAAATCAGCTCTCAGTTAATATAAGATAAAGAGGATCATGGGGACCAATGGTCACCGATTAGGCATTGTTTGCTACAAAGAGGGCGCAAGTAGCTATAAGTAGTACAATGGAGATTTAAAAGGTGCTGTATTTCAAAGAAAAAAAATAAAAAAAATAAAAATAAAAAAATACACACAAAAATGAATTTAAAAAAAAAAAAAAAAAAAAAAAAAAAAATCGCCCCGCCCCGCCCCTACTCTAGAAAAGCAATCGAGGACAACCGAACAATTTTTTTTTTTGTGGCCTAAGACTAAAAATCAGGGTTTCATTCTCCTTTAAATGTAGTTGGGTGGGGTGGGGCAAGAGGTGGGACACATCATACACAGCCCAAACCCATATCCATCGTAATTAATCATAAATTGAACAGACCATTAACAATTGTTATGCTGGGGGACTTCTCGCTCAGCCAAATCTTGCGCAACCTAATTTTCATACCCTTTACAAAAGTGGCCAGTGCTTACCCAAGAAACAATTATTATTAGATTTGTTATTGCCATATGATAGACGAGAGCTTCAACCATCCATACATATGACAATTTCTCAAAAATGTTTCACATTTTTTTATTTGGCAGAATATTCAAAAGTGTCAACTTTTGTTTCAGACACTCGGTATACCTACACTCCAAAAACTTTATTCAGTCAAAGTCCAAATGGCAGATGGCACCTGTCATCAAAACAAAAAATGAAAAATACAAGTAAAACATGACAAAAATATACAATACAAAAAAAATGAATAAACCAAGTTAGATTCCATCACAAATTCAACTTTGGTAACAACTAATTTGCATACTTTGATGTCACTCAAACATTTCATAATACAGTCCAACCTCATTATAACAATTTAGTATTTCATACATATCGACCATCAAGGCCCCATTGCATAAAACTATTGTATCTTTACAATTAATGGTATCTCTGCAAACTATGGTAAATACCATTGATTTCTTGATTTTGATTAGCTATCAAGCAGTGTTGCTATGGTAATAACCATAGTTTGCACAGATACCATAAAATTGTTTTAGATACAATAGTTTTATGCAACGGGGCCCTGGGCTTG